>NW_027478749.1:398609-601684 GCF_051014685.1 Ptiloglossa arizonensis | reverse complement strand
TTACCAAATCCAAAAATTCCTACTGCGTCTGAAAGTAGAAACTCGCCCGATTACAACGGTATGCGTATTTTTTCTGTACGCCATTCTGGTTAAGCGTTTGAAGCAGCAGAATTGCGAAAAATTTTTTGCCTTCTCAACCATTTCTTGGCTTCAAACTCCCATATCTCGCGAACGGGTTGACCTAACCCAAAAATTCCTATTGCATCTGAAAGTAGAAACTCGCCCGACTACAGCGGTATGTGTATTTTTTCCCTAGGACATTCTGGTTAAGCGTTTGGATCAGCAGAATTGCGAAAAATTTTATGCCTTCTCAACCATTTCTTGGGTTCAAACTCCCATATCTCGCGAACGGATTGACCAAACCCAAAAATTCCTGTTGCTTGTGAAAGTAGAAACTCGCCCGATTACAACGGTACGTGTAGTTTTCCCCTAGGGCATTCTGGTTAAGCGATTGGAGCAGCAGAATTGCGAAAAATTTGTTGTCTTGTCAACTATTCCTTAGCTTCAAAGTCCCATATCTCGTGTACGGATTGACCGAACCCAAAAATTCCTATTGTAACTGAAAGTAGAAACTCGCCCGATTACAACGGTATGTGTATTCTTTCCCTAGGGCATTCTGGTTAAGCGTTTGGAGCAGCAGAATTGCGAAAAATTTTTTGCCTTCTCAACCATTTCTTGGCTTCAAACTCCCATATCTCGCGAACGGATTAACCTAACCCAAAAATTCCTGTCGCGTCTGAAAGTAGAAACTCGCCCGATTAAAACGGTATGTGTATTTTTTCCCTAGGCCATTCTGGTTAAGCGTTTGGAGCAGCAGAATTGCGAAAAATTTGTTGTCTTGTCAACCATTTCTTAGCTTCAAAGTCCCATATCTCGCGAACGGATTGACCGAACCCAACAATTCCTATTGCAACTGAAAGTAGAAACTCGCCCGATTACAACGGTATGCGTATTTTTTCCCTAGGCCATTCTGGTTAAGCGTTTGGAGCAGCAGAATTGCGAAAAATTTGTTGTCTTGTCAACCATTTCTTAGCTTGAAAGTCCCATATCTTGCGAACGGATTGACCAGACCCAAAAATTCCTATTGTAACTGAAAGTAGAAACTCGCCCGATTACAACGGTATGTGTATTTTTTCCCTAGGCCACTCTGGTTAAGCGTTTGGAGCAGCAGAATTGCGAAAAATTTGTTGTCTTGTCAACCATTTCTTAGCTTCAAACTCCCATATCTCGTGAATGGATTGACCTAACCCAAAAATTCCTGTTGCATCTGAAAGTAGAAACTCGCCCGACTACAGCGGTATGCGTATTTTTTCCCTAGGGCATTCTGGTTAAGCGTTTGGAGCAGCAGAATTGCGAAAAATTTTTTGCCTTCTCAAACATTTCTTGGCTTCAAACTCCCATATCTCGCGAACGGATTAACCTAACCCAAAAATTCCTGTCGCGTCTGAAAGTAGAATCTCGCCCGATTACAGCGGTATGTGTATTTTTTCCCTAGGCCATTCTGGTTAAGCGTTTGGAGCAGCAGAATTGCGAAAAATTTTTTGCCTTCTCAACCATTTCTTGGCTTCAAACTCCCATATCTCGCGAACGGGTTGACGTAACCCAAAAATTCCTATTGCATCTGAAAGTAGAAACTCGCCCGACTACAGCGGTATGTGTATTTTTTCCCTAGGACATTCTGGTTAAGCGTTTGGTTCAGCAGAATTGCGAAAAATTTTATGCCTTCTCAACCATTTCTTGGCTTCAAACTCCCATATCTCGCGAACGGATTGACCGAACCCAACAATTCCTATTGCAGCTGAAAGTAGAAACTCGCCCGATTACAACGGTATGCGTATTTTTTCCCTAGGCCATTCTGGTTAAACGTTTGGAGCAGCAGAATTGCGAAAAATTTGTGTCTTGTCAACCATTTCTTAGCTTGAAAGTCCCATATCTCGCGAACGGATTGACCAGACCCAAAAATTCCTATTGTAACTGAAAGTAGAAACTCGCCCGATTACAACGGTATGTGTATTTTTTCCCTAGGCCATTCTGGTTAGGCGTTTGAAGCAGCAGAATTGCGAAAAATTTGTTGCCTTCTCAACCATTTCTTGGCTTCAAACTCCCATATCTCGCGAACGGATTGACCTAACCCAAAAATTCCTATTGCATCTGAAAGAAGAAACTCGCCCGATTACAACGGTATGTGTATTTTTTCCCTAGGCCATTCTGGTTAAGCGTTTGGAGCAGCAGAATTGTGAAAAATTTTTTGCCTTCTCTACCATTTCTTGGCTTCAAACTCCCATATCTCGCGAACGGATTGACCTAACCCAAAAATTCCTATTGCATCTGAAAGTAGAAACTCGCCCGATTACAACGGCATTTGTATTTTTTCCCTAGGCCATTCTGGTTAAGCGTTTGGAGCAGCAGAATTGCGAAAAATTTGTTGTCTTGTCAACCATTTCTTAGCTTCAAACTCCCATATCTCGCGAATGGATTGACCTAACCCAAAAATTCCTGTTGCATCTGAAAGTAGAAACTCGCCCGATTACAACGGTATGTGTATTTTTTCTCTAGGCCACTCTGGTTAAGCGTTTGGAGCAGCAGAATTGCGAAAAATTTGTTGTCTTGTCAACCATTTCTTAGCTTCAAACTCCCATATCTCGCGAATGGATTGACCTAACCCAAAAATTCCTGTTGCATCTGAAAGTAGAAACTCGCCCGACTACAGCGGTATGTGTATTTTTTCCCTAGGGCATTCTGGTTAAGCGTTTGGAGCAGCAGAATTGCGAAAAATTTTTTGCCTTCTCAAACATTTCTTGGCTTCAAACTCCCATATCTCGCGAACGGATTAACATAACCCAAAAATTCCTGTCGCGTCTGAAAGTAGAATCTCGCCCGATTACAACGGTATGTGTATTTTTTCCCTAGGCCATTCTGGTTAAGCGTTTGGAGCAGCAGAATTGCGAAAAATTTGTTGTCTTGTCAACCATTTCTTAGCTTCAAAGTCCCACATCTCGCGAAGGGATTGACCGAACCCAACAATTCCTATTGTAACTGAAAGTAGAAAATCGCCCGATTACAACGGTATGCGTATTTTTTCCCTAGGCCATTCTGGTTAAGCGTTTGGAGCAGCAGAATTGCGAAAAATTTTTTGCCTTCTCAACCATTTCTTGGCTTCAAACTCCCATATCTCGCGAACGGATTGACTTAACCCAAAAATTCCTATTGCATCTGAAAGAAGAAACTCGCCCGATTACAACGGTATGTGTATTTTTTCCCTAGGCCATTCTGGTTAAGCGTTTGGAGCAGCAGAATTGTGAAAAATTTTTTGCCTTCTCTACCTTTTCTTGGCTTCAAACTCCCATATCTCGCGTACGGATTGACCTAACCCAAAAATTCCTATTGCATCTGAAAGTAGAAACTCGCCCGATGACAACGGTATGTGTATTTTTTCCCTAGGCCATTCTGGTTAAGCGTTTGGAGCAGCAGAATTGCGAAAAATTTTTTGCCTTCTCTACCATTTCTTGGCTTCAAACTCCCATATCTCGCGAACGGAATGACCAAACCCAAAAGTTCCTGTTGCTTGTGAAAGTAGAAACTTGCCCGATTACAACGGTACGTGTAGTTTTCCCCTAGGGCATCCTGGTTAAGCGATTGGAGCAGCAGAAGTGCGAAAAATTTGTTGTCTTGTCAACCATTCCTTAGCTTCAAAGTCCCATATCTCGCGTACGGATTGACCGAACCAAAAATTCCTATTGTAACTGAAAGTAGAAACTCGCCCGATTACAACGGTATGTGTATTCTTTCCCTAGGGCATTCTGGTTAAGCGTTTGGAGCAGCAGAATTGCGAAAAATTTTTTGCCTTCTCAACCATTCTTGGCTTCAAACTCCCATATCTCGCGAACGGATTAACCTAACCCAAAAATTCCTGTCGCGTCTGAAAGTAGAAACTCGCCCGATTACAACGGTATGTGTATTTTTTCCCTAGGCCATTCAGGTTAAGCGTTTGGAGCAGCAGAATTGCGAAAAATTTGTTGTCTTCTCAACCATTTCTTAGCTTCAAAGTCCCATATCTCGCGAACGGATTGACCAAATCCAAAAATTCCTACTGCGTCTGAAAGTAGAAACTCGCCCGATTACAACGGTATGCGTATTTTTTCCCTAGGCCATTCTGGTTAAGCGTTTGGAGCAGCAGATTTGCGAAAAATTTTTTGCCTTCTCAACCATTTCTTGCCTTCAAACACCCATATCTCGCGAACGGATTGACATAACCCAAAAATTCCTGTTGCGTCTGAAAGTAGAAGCTCGCCCGATTACAACGGTATGTGTATTTTTTCCCTAGGCCATTCAGGTTAAGCGTTTGGAGCAGCAGAATTGCGAAAAATTTGTTGTCTTCTCAACCATTTCTTAGCTTCAAAGTCCCATATCTCGCGAACGGATTGACCAAATCCAAAAATTCCTACTGCGTCTGAAAGTAGAAACTCGCCCGATTACAACGGTATGTGTATTTTTTCCCTAGGCCATTCTGGTTAAGCGTTTGGAGCAGCAGATTTGCGACAAATTTTTTGCCTTCTCAACCATTTCTTGGCTTCAAACTCCCATATCTCGCGAACGGATTGACCAAACCCAAAAATTCCTGTTGCTTGTGAAAGTAGAAACTCTCCCGATTACAACGGTATGTGTATTTTTACCCTAGCCCACTCTGGTTAAGCGTTTGGAGCAGCAGAATTGCGGAAAATTTGTTGTCTTCTCAACCATTTCTTAGCTTCAAAGTCCCATATCTCGCGAACGGATTGACCAAATCCAAAAATTCCTACTGCGTCTGAAAGTAGAAACTCGCCCGATTACAACGGTATGTGTATTCTTTCCCTAGGGCATTCTGGTTAAGCGTTTGGAGCAGCAGAATTGCGAAAAATTTTTTGCCTTCTCTACCATTTCTTGGCTTCAAACTCCCATATCTCGCGAACGGAATGACCAAACCCAAAAGTTCCTGTTGCTTGTGAAAGTAGAAACTCGCCCGATTACAACGGTACGTGTAGTTTTCCCCTAGGGCATCCTGGTTAAGCGATTGGAGCAGCAGAAGTGCGAAAAATTTGTTGTCTTGTCAACCATTCCTTAGCTTCAAAGTCCCATATCTCGCGTACGGATTGACCGAACCCAAAAATTCCTATTGTAACTGAAAGTAGAAACTCGCCCGATTACAACAGTATGTGTATTCCTTCCCTAGGGCATTCTGGTTAAGCGTTTGGAGCAGCAGAATTGCGAAAAATTTTTTGCCTTCTCAACCATTTCTTGGCTTCAAACTCCCATATCTCGCGAACGGATTAACCTAACCCAAAAATTCCTGACGCGTCTGAAAGTAGAAACTCGCCCGATTACAACGGTATGTGTATTTTTTCCCTAGGGCATTCTGGTTAAGCGATTGGAGCAGCAGAAGTGCGAAAAATTTGTTGTCTTGTCAACCATTCCTTAGCTTCAAAGTCCCATATCTCGCGAACGGATTGACCGAACCCAACAATTCCTGTTGCGTCTGAAAGTAGAAGCTCGCCCGATTACAACGGTATGTGTATTTTTTCCCTAGGCCATTCAGGTTAAGCGTTTGGAGCAGCAGAATTGCGAAAAATTTGTTGTCTTCTCAACCATTTCTTAGCTTCAAAGTCCCATATCTCGCGAACGGATTGACCAAATCCAAAAATTCCTACTGCGTCTGAAAGTAGAATCTCGCCCGATTACAACGGTATGTGTATTTTTTCCCTAGGCCATTCTGGTTAAGCGTTTGGAGCAGCAGATTTGCGACAAATTTTTTGCCTTCTCAACCATTTCTTGGCTTCAAACTCCCATATCTCGCGAACGGATTGACCAAACCCAAAAATTCCTGTTGCTTGTGAAAGTAGAAACTCTCCCGATTACAACGGTATGTGTATTTTTACCCTAGCCCAATCTGGTTAAGCGTTTGGAGCAGCAGAATTGCGGAAAATTTGTTGTCTTCTCAACCATTTCTTAGCTTCAAACTCCCATATCTCGCGAACGGATTGACTTAACCGAAAAATTCCTATTGCATCTGAAAGTAGAGCCTCGCCCGATTACAACGGTACGTGTATTTTTCCCCTAGGCCATTCTGGTTAAGCGATTGGAGCAGCAGAAGTGCGAAAAATTTGTTGTCTTGTCAACCATTCCTTAGCTTCAAAGTCCCATATCTCGCGTACGGATTGACCGAACCCAAAAATTCCTATTGTAACTGAAAGTAGAAACTCGCCCGATTACAACGGTATGTGTATTCTTTCCCTAGGGCATTCTGGTTAAGCGTTTGGAGCAGCAGAATTGCGAAAAATTTTTTGCCTTCTCTACCATTTCTTGGCTTCAAACTCCCATATCTCGCGAACGGAATGACCAAACCCAAAAGTTCCTGTTGCTTGTGAAAGTAGAAACTCGCCCGATTACAACGGTACGTGTAGTTTTCCCCTAGGGCATCCTGGTTAAGCGATTGGAGCAGCAGAAGTGCGAAAAATTTGTTGTCTTGTCAACCATTCCTTAGCTTCAAAGTCCCATATCTCGCGTACGGATTGACCGAACCCAAAAATTCCTATTGTAACTGAAAGTAGAAACTCGCCCGATTACAACAGTATGTGTATTCTTTCCCTAGGGCATTCTGGTTAAGCGTTTGGAGCAGCAGAATTGCGAAAAATTTTTTGCCTTCTCAACCATTTCTTGGCTTCAAACTCCCATATCTCGCGAACGGATTAACCTAACCCAAAAATTCCTGTCGCGTCTGAAAGTAGAAACTCGCCCGATTACAACGGTATGTGCATTTTTTCCCTAGGGCATTCTGGTTAAGCGATTGGAGCAGCAGAAGTGCGAAAAATTTGTTGTCTTGTCAACCATTCCTTAGCTTCAAAGTCCCATATCTCGCGAACGGATTGACCGAACCCAACAATTCCTATTGTAACTGAAAGTAGAAAATCGCCCGATTACAACGGTATGCGTATTTTTTCCCTAGGCCATTCTGGTTAAGCGTTTGGAGCAGCAGATTTGCGAAAAATTTTTTGCCTTCTCAACCATTTCTTGCCTTCAAACACCCATATCTCGCGAACGGATTGACATAACCCAAAAATTCCTGTTGCGTCTGAAAGTAGAAGCTCGCCCGATTACAACGGTATGTGTATTTTTTCCCTAGGCCATTCAGGTTAAGCGTTTGGAGCAGCAGAATTGCGAAAAATTTGTTGTCTTCTCAACCATTTCTTAGCTTCAAAGTCCCATATCTCGCGAACGGATTGACCAAATCCAAAAATTCCTACTGCGTCTGAAAGTAGAAACTCGCCCGATTACAACGGTATGTGTATTTTTTCCCTAGGCCATTCTGGTTAAGCGTTTGGAGCAGCAGATTTGCGACAAATTTTTTGCCTTCTCAACCATTTCTTGGCTTCAAACTCCCATATCTCGCGAACGGATTGACCAAACCCAAAAATTCCTGTTGCTTGTGAAAGTAGAAACTCTCCCGATTACAACGGTATGTGTATTTTTACCCTAGCCCACTCTGGTTAAGCGTTTGGAGCAGCAGAATTGCGGAAAATTTGTTGTCTTCTCAACCATTTCTTAGCTTCAAACTCCCATATCTCGCGAACGGATTGACTTAACCGAAAAATTCCTTTTGCATCTGAAAGTAGAGCCTCGCCCGATTACAACGGTACGTGTATTTTTCCCCTAGGCCATTCTGGTTAAGCGATTGGAGCAGCAGAAGTGCGAAAAATTTGTTGTCTTGTCAACCATTCCTTAGCTTCAAAGTCCCATATCTCGCGTACGGATTGACCGAACCCAAAAATTCCTATTGTAACTGAAAGTAGAAACTCGCCCGATTACAACGGTATGTGTATTCTTTCCCTAGGGCAGTCTGGTTAAGCGTTTGGAGCAGCAGAATTGCGAAAAATTTTTTGCCTTCTCTACCATTTCTTGGCTTCAAACTCCCATATCTCGCGAACGGAATGACCAAACCCAAAAGTTCCTGTTGCTTGTGAAAGTAGAAACTCGCCCGATTACTACGGTACGTGTAGTTTTCCCCTAGGGCATCCTGGTTAAGCGATTGGAGCAGCAGAAGTGCGAAAAATTTGTTGTCTTGTCAACCATTCCTTAGCTTCAAAGTCCCATATCTCGCGTACGGATTGACCGAACCCAACAATTCCTATTGTAACTGAAAGTAGAAAATCGCCCGATTACAACGGTATGCGTATTTTTTCCCTAGGCCATTCTGGTTAAGCGTTTGGAGCAGCAGATTTGCGAAAAATTTTTTGCCTTCTCAACCATTTCTTGCCTTCAAACACCCATATCTCGCGAACGGATTGACATAACCCAAAAATTCCTGTTGCGTCTGAAAGTAGAAGCTCGCCCGATTACAACGGTATGCGTATTTTTCCCCTAGGCCATTCTGGTTAAGCGTTTGAAGCAGCAGAATTGCGAAAAATTTTTTGCCTTCTCAACCATTTCTTGGCTTCAAACTCCCATATCTCGCGAACGGAATGACCTAACCCAAAAATTCCTATTGCATCTGAAAGTAGAAACTCGCCCGACTACAGCGGTATGCGTATTTTTTCCCTAGGCCATTCTGGTTAAGCGTTTGGAGCAGCAGATTTGCGAAAAATTTTTTGCCTTCTCAACCATTTCTTAGCTTCAAACTCCCATATCTCGCGAACGGATTGACTTAACCGAAAAATTCCTATTGCATCTGAAAGTAGAGCCTCGCCCGATTACAACGGTACGTGTATTTTTCCCCTAGGCCATTCTGGTTAAGCGATTGGAGCAGCAGAAGTGCGAAAAATTTGTTGTCTTGTCAACCATTCCTTAGCTTCAAAGTACCATATCTCGCGTACGGATTGACCGAACCCAAAAATTCCTATTGTAACTGAAAGTAGAAACTCGCCCGATTACAACGGTATGTGTATTTTATCCCTAGGCCATTCTGGTTAAGCGTTTGGAGCAGCAGATTTGCGAAAAATTTTTTGCCTTCTCAACCATTTCTTGGCTTCAAACTCCCATATCTCGCGAACGGATTGACCTAACCCAAAAATTCCTGTTGCGTCTGAAAGTAGAAACTCGCCCGATTACAACGGTATGTGTATTTTTTCCCTAGGCCATTCTGGTTAAGCGTTTGGAGCAGCAGAATTGCGAAAAATTTGTTGTCTTCTCAACCATTTCTTAGCTTCAAGGTCCCATATCTCGCGAACGGATTGTCCTAACCCAAAAATTCCTATTGCATTTGAAAGTAGAAACTCGCCCGATTACAACGGTGCGTGTATCTTTCCCCTAGGCCATTCTGGTTAAGCGTTTGGATCAGCAGAATTGCGAAAAATTTTATGCCTTCTCAACCATTTCTTGGCTTCAAACTCCCATATCTCGCGAACGGATTGACCAAACCCAAAAATTCCTGTTGCTTGTGAAAGTAGAAACTCTCCCGATTACAACGGTATGTGTATTTTTTCCCTAGCCCATTCTGGTTAAGCGTTTGGTGCAGCAGAATTGCGAAAAATTTGTTGTCTTCTCAACCATTTCTTAGCTTCAAAGTCCCATATCTCGCGAACGGATTGACCAAATCCAAAAATTCCTGCTGCGTCTGAAAGCAGAAACTTGCCCGATTACAAGGGTATGCGTATTTTTTCCCTACGCCATTCTGGTTAAGCGTTTGGAGCAGCAGAATTGCGAAAAAATTTTTGCCTTCTCAACCATTTCTTAGCTTCAAAGTCCCATATCTCGCGAACGGATTGACCAAACCCAAAAATTCCTGCTGCGTCGGAATGTAGGAACTCGCCCGATTACAACGGTATGAGTATTTTTTCCCAAGGCCATTCTGGTTAAGCGTTTGGAGCAGCAGAATTGCGAAAAATTTTTTGCCTTCTCAACCATTTCTTGGCTTCAAACTCCCATACCTCGCGAACGGATTGACCTAACCCAAAAATTCCTATTGCATCTGAAAGTAGAAACTCGCCGGATAACAACGGCATGTGTATTTTTTCCCTAGGGCATTCTGGTTAAGCGTTTGGAGCAGCAGAATTGCGAAAAATGTTATGCCTTCTCAACCACTTCTTGGCTTCAAACTCCCATATCTCGCGAATGGATTGACCAAACCCAAAAATTCCTGTTGCTTGTGAAAGTAGAAACTCTCCCGATTACAACGGTATGTGTATTTTTTCACTAGCCAATTCTGGTTAAGCGTTTGGAGCAGCAGAATTGCGAAAAATTTTTTGCCTCCTCAACCATTTCTTGGCTTCAAACTCCCATATCTCGCGAACGGATTGACCTAACCCAAAAATTCCTATTGCATCTGAGAGTAGAAACTCGCCCGATTACAAAGGTATGCGTATTTTTTCCCTAGCCATTCTGGTTAAGCGTTTGGAGCAGCTGAATTGCGAAACATTTGTTGTCTTCTCAACCATTTCTTAGCTTCAAACTCCCATATCTCGCGAACGGATTGACCTAACCCAAAAATTCCAATTGCATCTGAAAGTAGAAACTCGCCCGACTACAGCGGTATGTGTGTTTTTTCCCTAGGCCATTCTGGTTAAGCGTTTGGAGCAGCAGAATTGCGAAAAATTTTTTGCCTTCTCAACCATTTCTTGGCTTCAAACTCCCATATCTCGCGAACGGGTTGACCTAACCCAAAAATTCCTGTTGCGTCTGAAAGTAGAAACTCGCCCGATTACAACGGCATTTGTATTTTTTCCCTAGCCCA
This sequence comes from Ptiloglossa arizonensis, assembly GCF_051014685.1. Classification (NCBI taxonomy): domain Eukaryota; kingdom Metazoa; phylum Arthropoda; class Insecta; order Hymenoptera; family Colletidae; genus Ptiloglossa; species Ptiloglossa arizonensis. The sequence continues at coordinate 590,985 of NW_027478749.1, read as the reverse complement.
TTCTGGTTAAGCGTTTGGAGCAGCAGAATTGCGAAAAATTTGTTGTCTTCTCAACCATTTCTTAGCTTCAAACTCTCATATCTCGCGAACGGATTGTCCTAACCCAAAAATTCCTATTGCATTTGAAAGTAGAAACTCGCCCGATTACAACGGTATGCGTATTTTTTCCCTAGGCCATTCTGGTTAAGCGTTTGGAGCAGCAGATTTGCGAAAAATTTGTTGTCTTCTCAACCATTGGTTAGCTTCAAACTCTCATATCTTGCGAACGGATTGACCTAACCCAAAAATTCCTATTGCATTTGAAAGTAGAAACTCGCCCGATTAAAACGCTATGTGTATTTTCTCCCTAGGGAATTCTGGTTAAGCGTTTGGAGCAGCAGAATTGCGAAAAATTTTTTGCCTTCTCAACCATTTCTTGGCTTCAAACTCCCATATCTCGCGAACGGATTGTCCTAACCCAAAAATTCCTGTTGCGTCTGAAAGTAGAAACTCGCCCGATTACAATAGTATGTGTATTTTTTCCCTAGGCCATTCTGGTTAAGCGATTGGAGCAGCAGATTTGCGAAAAATTTGTTGTCCTCTCAACCATTTCTTAGCTTCAAACTCTCATATCTCGCGAACGGATTGACCTGACCCAAAAATTCCTATTGCATTTGAAAGTAGAAACTCGCCCGATTACAACGGTATGTGTATTTTTTCCCTAGGCCATTCTGGTTAAGCGTTTCGAGCAGCAGTATTGCGAAAAATTTTTTGCCTTCTCAACCATTTCTTGGCTTCAAACTCCCATATCTCGCGAACGGATTGACCCTACCCAAAAATTCCTGTTGCGTCTGAAAGTAGAAACTCGCCGATTACAACGGTACGTGTATTTTTCCCCTAGACCATTCTGGTTAAGCGTTTGGTGCAGCAGAATTGTGAAAAATTTGTTGTCTTCTAAACAATTTCTTAGCTTCAAACTCCCATATCTCGCGAAGGGATTGACTTAACCGAAAAATTCCTATTGCGTCTGAAAGTAGAAACTCGCCCGATTACAACGGTACGTGTATTTCTCCCCTAGGCCATTCTGGTTAACCGATTGGAGCAGCAGATTTGCGAAAAATTTGTTGTCTTCTCGACCATTTCTTAGCTTCAAAGTCCCATATCTAGCGAACGGATGGACGAAACCCAAAAATTCCTGCTGCGTCTGAAAGTAGAATCTCGCCCGATTACAACGGTATTCGTATTTTTTCCCTAGGCCATTCTGGTTAAGCGTTTGGAGCAGCAGAATTGCGAAAAATTTGTTGTCTTGTCAACCATTTCTTAGCTTAAAGTCCCATATCTCGGGAACGGATTGACCGAACCCAAAAATTCCTATTGTATCTGAAAGTAGAAACTCTCGCGATTACAACGGTATGTGTATCTTTCACTAGCCAATTCTGGTTAAGCGTTTGGAGCAGCAGAATTGCGAAAAATTTTTTGCCTCCTCAACCATTTCTTGGCTTCAAACTCCCATATCTCGCGAACGGATTGACCTAACCCAAAAATTCCTATTGCATCTGAAAGCAGAAACTCGCCCGATTACAACGGTATGCGTATTTTTTCCCTAGCCCATTCTGGTTAAGCGTTTGGAGCAGCTGAATTGCGAAACATTTGTTGCCTTCTCAACCATTTCTTAGCTTCAAACTCCCATATCTCGCGAACGGATTGACCTAACCCAAAAATTCCTATTGCATCTGAAAGTAGAAACTCGCCCGACTACAGCGGTATGTGTGTTTTTTCCCTAGGCCATTCTGGTTAAGCGTTTGGAGCAGCAGAATTGCGAAAAATTTTTTGCCTTCTCAAGCATTTCTTGGCTTTAAACTCCCATATCTCGCGAACGGATTGACCTAACCCAAAAATTCCTGTTGCGTCTGAAAGTAGAAACTCGCCCGATTACAACGGCATGTGTATTTTTTCCCTAGCCCATTCTGGTTAAGCGTTTGGAGCAGCAGAATTGCGAAAAATTTGTTGTCTTCTCAACCATTTCTTAGCTTCAAACTCTCGTATCTCGCGAACGGATTGTCCTAACCCAAAAATTCCTATTGCATTTGAAAGTAGAAACTCGCCAGATTACAACGGTACGTGAATTTTTCCCCTAGGGCATTCTGCTTAAGCGATTGGAGCAGCAGAAGTGCGAAAAATTTGTTGTCTTGTCAACCATTTCTTGGCTTCAAACTCCCATATCTCGCGAACGGATTGTCCTAACCCAAAAATTCCTGTTGCGTCTGAAAGTAGAAAACTCGCCCGATTACAATAGTATGTGTATTTTTTCCCTAGGCCATTCTGGTTAAGCGATTGGAGCAGCAGATTTGCGAAAAATTTGTTGTCCTCTCAACCATTTCTTAGCTTAAAGTCCCATATCTCGGGAACGGATTGACCGAACCCAAAAATTCCTATTGTATCTGAAAGTAGAAACTCGCCCGATTACAACGGTATGCGTATTTTTTCCCTAGGCCATTCTGGTTAAGCGTTTGGAGCAGCAGATTTGCGAAAAATTTGTTGTCTTCTCAACCATTGCTTAGCTTCAAACTCTCATATCTTGCGAACGGATTGACCTAACCCAAAAATTCCTATTGCATTTGAAAGTAGAAACTCGCCCGATTAAAACGCTATGTGTATTTTCTCCCTAGGGAATTCTGGTTAAGCGTTTGGAGCAGCAGAATTGCGAAAAATTTTTTGCCTTCTCAACCATTTCTTGGCTTCAAACTCCCATATCTCGCGAACGGATTGTCCTAACCCAAAAATTCCTGTTGCGTCTGAAAGTAGAAACTCGCCCGATTACAATAGTATGTGTATTTTTTCCCTAGGCCATTCTGGTTAAGCGATTGGAGCAGCAGAATTGCGAAAAATTTGTTGTCTTGTCAACCATTTCTTAGCTTAAAGTCCCATATCTCGGGAACGGATTGACCGAACCCAAAAATTCCTATTGTATCTGAAAGTAGAAACTCTCGCGATTACAACGGTATGTGTATCTTTCACTAGCCAATTCTGGTTAAGCGTTTGGAGCAGCAGAATTGCGAAAAATTTTTTGCCTCCTCAACCATTTCTTGGCTTCAAACTCCCATATCTCGCGAACGGATTGACCCTACCCAAAAATTCCTATTGCATCTGAAAGTAGAAACTCGCCGATTACAACGGTACGTGTATTTTTCCCCTAGACCATTCTGGTTAAGCGTTTGGTGCAGCAGAATTGTGAAAAATTTGTTGTCTTCTAAACAATTTCTTAGCTTCAAACTCCCATGTCTCGCGAACGGATTGACCTAACCCAAAAATTCCTATTGCATTTGAAAGTAGAAACTCGCCCGATTAAAACGGTATGCGTATTTTTTCCCTAGGCCATTCTGGTTAAGCGTTTGGAGCATCAGAATTGCGAAAAATTTGTTGTCTTGTCAACCATTTCTTGGCTTCAAACTCCCATATCTCGCGAACGGATTGTCCGAACCCAAAAATTCCTATTGTATCTGAAAGTAGAAACTCGCCCGATTACAACGGTACGTGTATTTCTCCCCTAGGCCATTCTGGTTAAGCGATTTGAGCAGCAGATTTGCGAAAAATTTGTTGTCTTCTCGACCATTTCTTAGCTTCAAAGTCCCATATCTAGCGAACGGATTGACGAAACCCAAAAATTCCTGCTGCGTCTGAAAGTAGAATCTCGCCCGATTACAACGGTATGCGTATTTTTTCCCTAGGCCATTCTGGTTAAGCGTTTGGAGCAGCAGAATTGCGAAAAATTTGTTGTCTTCTCAACCATTTCTTAGCTTCAAAGTCCCATATCTCGCGAACGGATTGACCAAACCCAAAAATTCCTTCTGCGTCTGAAAGTAGAAACTCGCCCGATTACAACGGTATGCGTATTTTTTCCCTAGGCCATTCTGCTTAAGCGTTTGGAGCAGCAGATTTGCGAAAAATTTGTTGTCTTCTCAACCATTGCTTAGCTTCAAACTCTCATATCTTGCGAACGGATTGACCTAACCCAAAAATTCCTATTGCATTTGAAAGTAGAAACTCGCCCGATTAAAACGCTATGTGTATTTTCTCCCTAGGGAATTCTGGTTAAGCGTTTGGAACAGCAGAATTGCGAAAAATTTTTTGCCTTCTCAACCATTTCTTGGCTTCAAACTCCCATATCTCGCGAACGGATTGTCCTAACCCAAAAATTCCTGTTGCGTCTGAAAGTAGAAACTCGCCCGATTACAATAGTATGTGTATTTTTTCCCTAGGCCATTCTGGTTAAGCGTTTGGAGCAGCTGAATTGCGAAAAATTTGTTGTCCTCTCAACCATTTCTTAGCTTCAAACTCTCATATCTCGCGAACGGATTGACCTGACCCAAAAATTCCTATTGCATTTGAAAGTAGAAACTCGCCCGATTACAACGGTATGTGTATTTTTTCCCTAGGCCATTCTGGTTAAGCGTTTCGAGCAGCAGTATTGCGAAAAATTTTTTGCCTTCTCAACCATTTCTTGGCTTCAAACTCCCATATCTCGCGAACGCATTGACCCTACCCAAAAATTCCTGTTGCGTCTGAAAGTAGAAACTCGCCGATTACAACGGTACGTGTATTTTTCCCCTAGACCATTCTGGTTAAGCGTTTGGTGCAGCAGAATTGTGAAAAATTTGTTGTCTTCTAAACAATTTCTTAGCTTCAAACTCCCATATCTCGCGAACGGATTGACCTAACCCAAAAATTCCTATTGCATTTGAAAGTAGAAGCTCGCCCGATTAAAACGGTATGCGTATTTTTTCCCTAGGCCATTCTGGTTAAGCGTTTGGAGCATCAGAATTGCGAAAAATTTGTTGTCTTGTCAACCATTTCTTGGCTTCAAACTCCCATATCTCGCGAACGGATTGTCCGAACCCAAAAATTCCTATTGTATCTGAAAGTAGAAACTCGCCCGATTACAACGGTACGTGTATTTCTCCCCTAGGCCATTCTGGTTAAGCGATTTGAGCAGCAGATTTGCGAAAAATTTGTTGTCTTCTCGACCATTTCTTAGCTTCAAAGTCCCATATCTAGCGAACGGATTGACGAAACCCAAAAATTCCTGCTGCGTCTGAAAGTAGAATCTCGCCCGATTACAACGGTATGCGTATTTTTTCCCTAGGCCATTCTGGTTAAGCGTTTGGAGCAGCAGAATTGCGAAAAATTTGTTGTCTTCTCAACCATTTCTTAGCTTCAAAGTCCCATATCTCGCGAACGGATTGACCAAACCCAAAAATTCCTTCTGCGTCTGAAAGTAGAAACTCGCCCGATTACAACGGTATGCGTATTTTTTCCCTAGGCCATTCTGCTTAAGCGTTTGGAGCAGCAGATTTGCGAAAAATTTGTTGTCTTCTCAACCATTTCTTAGCTTCAAAGTCCCATATCTCACGAACGGATTGACCAAACCCAAAAATTCCTGCTGCGTCTGAAAGTAGAAACTCGCCCGATTACAACGGTATGCGTATTTTTTCCCTAGGCCATTCTGGTTAAGCGTTTGGAGCAGCAGATTTGCGAAAAATTTGTTGTCTTCTCGACCATTTCTTAGCTTCAAAGTCCAATATCTCGCGAACGGATTGACCAAACCCAAAAATTCCTTCTGCGTCTGAAAGTAGAAACTCGCCCGATTACAACGGTATGCGTATTTTTTCCCTAGGCCATTCTGGTTAAGCTTTTGGAGCAGCAGAATTGCGAAAAATTTGTTGTCTTCTCAAGCATTTCTTAGCTTCAAACTCTCATATCTCGCGAACGGATTGAACTAACCCAAAAATTCTTGTTGCGTCTGAAAGTAGAAACTCGCCCGATTACAACGGTATGTGTATTTTTTCCCTAGGGCATTCTGGTTAAGCGTTTGGAGCAGCAGAAATGCGAAAAATTTTTTGCCTTCTCAACCATTTCTTGGCTTCAAACACCCATATCTCGCGAACGGATTGTCCTAACCCAAAAATTCCTGTTGCGTCTGAAAGTAGAAACTCGCCCGATTACAGTAGTATGTGTATTTTTTCCCTAGGCCATTCTGGTTAAGCGTTTGGAGCAGCAGTATTGCGAAAAATTTTTTGCCTTCTCAACCATTTCTTGGCTTCAAACTCCCATATCTCGCGAACGGTTTGACTTAACCGAAAAATTCCTATTGCGTCTGAAAGTAGAAACTCGCCCGATTACAACGGTACGTGTATTTTTCCCCTAGGCCGCTCTTGTTAAGCGATTGGAGCAGCAGAATTGCGAAAAATTTGTTGTCTTGTCAACCATTTCTTAGCTTCAAAGTCCCATATCTCGCGAACGGATTGACCTAACCCAAAAATTCCTGTTGCGTCTGAAAGTAGAAACTCGCCCGATTACAACGGTATGTGGATTTTTCCCCTAGGGCATTCTGGTTAAGCGTTTGGAGCAGCAGAATTGCGAAAAATTTTTTGCCTTCTCAACCATTTCTTGGTTTCAAACTCCCATATCTCGCGAACGGATTGACCTAACCCAAAAATTCCTGTTGCGTCTGAAACTAGAAACTCGCCCGATTACAACGGTACGTGTATTTTTCCCCTAGCCCACTCTGGTTAAGCGTTTGGTGCAGCAGAATTGCGAAAAATTTGTTGTCTTCTAAACAATTTCTTAGCTTCAAACTCCCATATCTCGCGAACGGATTGACTTAACCGAAAAATTCCTATTGCGTCTGAAAGTAGAAACTCGCCCGATTACAACGGTACGTGTATTTTTCCCCTAGGCCATTCTGGTTAAGCGATTGGAGCAGCAGATTTGCGAAAAATTTGTTGTCTTCTCGACCATTTCTTAGCTTCAAAGTCCCATATCTCGCGAACGGATTGACCAAACCCAAAAATTCCTTCTGCGTCTGAAAGTAGAAACTCGCCCGATTACAACGGTATGTGTATTTTGTCCCTAGGGCATTCTGGTTAAGCGTTTGGAGCAGCAGAATTGCGAAAAATTTTTTGCCTTCTCAACCATTTCTTGGCTTCAAACTCCCATATCTCGCGAACGGATTGTCCTAACCCAAAAATTCCTGTTGCGTCTGAAAGTAGAAACTCGCCCGATTACAATAGTATGTGTATTTTTTCCCTAGGCCATTCTGGTTAAGCGATTGGAGCAGCAGAATTGCGAAAAATTTGTTGTCTGGTCAACCATTTCTTAGCTTAAAGTCCCATATCTCGGGAACGGATTGACCGAACCCAAAAATTCCTATTGTATCTGAAAGTAGAAACTCTCGCGATTACAACGGTATGTGTATCTTTCACTAGCCAATTCTGGTTAAGCGTTTGGAGCAGCAGAATTGCGAAAAATTTTTTGCCTCCTCAACCATTTCTTGGCTTCAAACTCCCATATCTCGCGAACGGATTGACCTAACCCAAAAATTCCTATTGCATCTGAAAGTAGAAACTCGCCCGATTACAACGGTATGCGTATTTTTTCCCTAGCCCATTCTGGTTAAGCGTTTGGAGCAGCTGAATTGCGAAACATTTGTTGTCTTCTCAACCATTTCTTAGCTTCAAACTCCCATATCTCGCGAACGGATTGACCTAACCCAAAAATTCCTATTGCATCTGAAAGTAGAAACTCGCCCGACTACAGCGGTATGTGTGTTTTTTCCCTAGGCCATTCTGGTTAAGCGTTTGGAGCAGCAGAATTGCGAAAAATTTTTTGCCTTCTCAACCATTTCTTGGCTTTAAACTCCCATATCTCGCGAACGGATTGACCTAACCCAAAAATTCCTGTTGCGTCTGAAAGTAGAAACTCGCCCGATTACAACGGCATGTGTATTTTTTCCCTAGCCCATTCTGGTTAAGCGTTTGGAGCAGCAGAATTGCGAAAAATTTTTTGCCTTCTCAACCATTTCTTGGCTTCAAACTCCCATATCTCGCGAACGGATTGTCCTAACCCAAAAATTCCTGTTGCGTCTGAAAGTAGAAACTCGCCCGATTACAATAGTATGTGTATTTTTTCCCTAGGCCATTCTGGTTAAGCGTTTGGAGCAGCTGAATTGCGAAAAATTTGTTGTCCTCTCAACCATTTCTTAGCTTCAAACTCTCATATCTCGCGAACGGATTGACCTGACCCAAAAATTCCTATTGCATTTGAAAGTAGAAACTCGCCCGATTACAACGGTATGTGTATTTTTTCCCTAGGCCATTCTGGTTAAGCGTTTGGAGCAGCAGAATTGCGAAAAATTTTTTGCCTTCTCAACCATTTCTTGGCTTTAAACTCCCATATCTCGCGAACGGATTGACCTAACCCAAAAATTCCTGTTGCGTCTGAAAGTAGAAACTCGCCCGATTACAACGGCATGTGTATTTTTTCCCTAGCCCATTCTGGTTAAGCGTTTGGAGCAGCAGAATTGCGAAAAATTTGTTGTCTTCTCAACCATTTCTTAGCTTCAAACTCTCGTATCTCGCGAACGGATTGTCCTAACCCAAAAATTCCTATTGCATTTGAAAGTAGAAACTCGCCAGATTACAACGGTACGTGAATTTTTCCCCTAGGGCATTCTGCTTAAGCGATTGGAGCAACAGAAGTGCGAAAAATTTGTTGTCTTGTCAACCATTTCTTAGCTTAAAGTCCCATATCTCGGGAACGGATTGACCGAACCCAAAAATTCCTATTGTATCTGAAAGTAGAAACTCGCCCGATTACAACGGTATGCGTATTTTTTCCCTAGGCCATTCTGGTTAATGGTTTGGAGCAGCAGATTTGCGAAAAATTTGTTGTCTTCTCAACCATTGCTTAGCTTCAAACTCTCATATCTTGCGAACGGATTGACCTAACCCAAAAATTCCTATTGCATTTGAAAGTAGAAACTCGCCCGATTAAAACGCTATGTGTATTTTCTCCCTAGGGAATTCTGGTTAAGCGTTTGGAACAGCAGAATTGCGAAAAATTTTTTGCCTTCTCAACCATTTCTTGGCTTCAAACTCCCATATCTCGCGAACGGATTGTCCTAACCCAAAAATTCCTGTTGCGTCTGAAAGTAGAAACTCGCCCGATTACAATAGTATGTGTATTTTTTCCCTAGGCCATTCTGGTTAAGCGTTTGGAGCAGCTGAATTGCGAAAAATTTGTTGTCCTCTCAACCATTTCTTAGCTTCAAACTCTCATATCTCGCGAACGGATTGACCTGACCCAAAAATTCCTATTGCATTTGAAAGTAGAAACTCGCCCGATTACAACGGTATGTGTATTTTTTCCCTAGGCCATTCTGGTTAAGCGTTTCGAGCAGCAGTATTGCGAAAAATTTTTTGCCTTCTCAACCATTTCTTGGCTTCAAACTGCCATATCTCGCGAACGCATTGACCCTACCCAAAAATTCCTGTTGCGTCTGAAAGTAGAAACTCGCCGATTACAACGGTACGTGTATTTTTCCCCTAGACCATTCTGGTTAAGCGTTTGGTGCAGCAGAATTGTGAAAAATTTGTTGTCTTCTAAACAATTTCTTAGCTTCAAACTCCCATATCTCGCGAACGGATTGACCTAACCCAAAAATTCCTATTGCATTTGAAAGTAGAAACTCGCCCGATTAAAACGGTATGCGTATTTTTTCCCTAGGCCATTCTGGTTAAGCGTTTGGAGCATCAGAATTGCGAAAAATTTGTTGTCTTGTCAACCATTTCTTGGCTTCAAACTCCCATATCTCGCGAACGGATTGTCCGAACCCAAAAATTCCTATTGTATCTGAAAGTAGAAACTCGCCCGATTACAACGGTACGTGTATTTCTCCCCTAGGCCATTCTGGTTAAGCGATTTGAGCAGCAGATTTGCGAAAAATTTGTTGTCTTCTCGACCATTTCTTAGCTTCAAAGTCCCATATCTAGCGAACGGATTGACGAAACCCAAAAATTCCTGCTGCGTCTGAAAGTAGAATCTCGCCCGATTACAACGGTATGCGTATTTTTTCCCTAGGCCATTCTGGTTAAGCGTTTGGAGCAGCAGAATTGCGAAAAATTTGTTGTCTTCTCAACCATTTCTTAGCTTCAAAGTCCCATATCTCGCGAACGGATTGACCAAACCCAAAAATTCCTTCTGCGTCTGAAAGTAGAAACTCGCCCGATTACAACGGTATGCGTATTTTTTCCCTAGGCCATTCTGCTTAAGCGTTTGGAGCAGCAGATTTGCGAAAAATTTGTTGTCTTCTCAACCATTTCTTAGCTTCAAAGTCCCATATCTCACGAACGGATTGACCAAACCCAAAAATTCCTGCTGCGTCTGAAAGTAGAAACTCGCCCGATTACAACGGTATGCGTATTTTTTCCCTAGGCCATTCTGGTTAAGCGTTTGGAGCAGCAGATTTGCGAAAAATTTGTTGTCTTCTCGACCATTTCTTAGCTTCAAAGTCCAATATCTCGCGAACGGATTGACCAAACCCAAAAATTCCTTCTGCGTCTGAAAGTAGAAACTCGCCCGATTACAACGGTATGCGTATTTTTTCCCTAGGCCATTCTGGTTAAGCTTTTGGAGCAGCAGAATTGCGAAAAATTTGTTGTCTTCTCAAGCATTTCTTAGCTTCAAACTCTCATATCTCGCGAACGGATTGAACTAACCCAAAAATTCTTGTTGCGTCTGAAAGTAGAAACTCGCCCGATTACAACGGTATGTGTATTTTTTCCCTAGGGCATTCTGGTTAAGCGTTTGGAGCAGCAGAAATGCGAAAAATTTTTTGCCTTCTCAACCATTTCTTGGCTTCAAACACCCATATCTCGCGAACGGATTGTCCTAACCCAAAAATTCCTGTTGCGTCTGAAAGTAGAAACTCGCCCGATTACAGTAGTATGTGTATTTTTTCCCTAGGCCATTCTGGTTAAGCGTTTGGAGCAGCAGTATTGCGAAAAATTTTTTGCCTTCTCAACCATTTCTTGGCTTCAAACTCCCATATCTCGCGAACGGTTTGACTTAACCGAAAAATTCCTATTGCGTCTGAAAGTAGAAACTCGCCCGATTACAACGGTACGTGTATTTTTCCCCTAGGCCGCTCTTGTTAAGCGATTGGAGCAGCAGAATTGCGAAAAATTTGTTGTCTTGTCAACCATTTCTTAGCTTCAAAGTCCCATATCTCGCGAACGGATTGACCTAACCCAAAAATTCCTGTTGCGTCTGAAAGTAGAAACTCGCCCGATTACAACGGTATGTGGATTTTTCCCCTACGGCATTCTGGTTAAGCGTTTGGAGCAGCAGAATTGCGAAAAATTTTTTGCCTTCTCAACCATTTCTTGGTTTCAAACTCCCATATCTCGCGAACGGATTGACCTAACCCAAAAATTCCTGTTGCGTCTGAAACTAGAAACTCGCCCGATTACAACGGTACGTGTATTTTTCCCCTAGCCCACTCTGGTTAAGCGTTTGGTGCAGCAGAATTGCGAAAAATTTGTTGTCTTCTAAACAATTTCTTAGCTTCAAACTCCCATATCTCGCGAACGGATTGACTTAACCGAAAAATTCCTATTGCGTCTGAAAGTAGAAACTCGCCCGATTACAACGGTACGTGTATTTTTCCCCTAGGCCATTCTGGTTAAGCGATTGGAGCAGCAGATTTGCGAAAAATTTGTTGTCTTCTCGACCATTTCTTAGCTTCAAAGTCCCATATCTCGCGAACGGATTGACCAAACCCAAAAATTCCTTCTGCGTCTGAAAGTAGAAACTCGCCCGATTACAACGGTATGTGTATTTTGTCCCTAGGGCATTCTGGTTAAGCGTTTGGAGCAGCAGAATTGCGAAAAATTTTTTGCCTTCTCAACCATTTCTTGGCTTCAAACTCCCATATCTCGCGAACGGATTGTCCTAACCCAAAAATTCCTGTTGCGTCTGAAAGTAGAAACTCGCCCGATTACAATAGTATGTGTATTTTTTCCCTAGGCCATTCTGGTTAAGCGATTGGAGCAGCAGAATTGCGAAAAATTTGTTGTCTTGTCAACCATTTCTTAGCTTAAAGTCCCATATCTCGGGAACGGATTGACCGAACCCAAAAATTCCTATTGTATCTGAAAGTAGAAACTCTCGCGATTACAACGGTATGTGTATCTTTCACTAGCCAATTCTGGTTAAGCGTTTGGAGCAGCAGAATTGCGAAAAATTTTTTGCCTCCTCAACCATTTCTTGGCTTCAAACTCCCATATCTCGCGAACGGATTGACCTAACCCAAAAATTCCTATTGCATCTGAAAGTAGAAACTCGCCCGATTACAACGGTATGCGTATTTTTTCCCTAGCCCATTCTGGTTAAGCGTTTGGAGCAGCTGAATTGCGAAACATTTGTTGTCTTCTCAACCATTTCTTAGCTTCAAACTCCCATATCTCGCGAACGGATTGACCTAACCCAAAAATTCCTATTGCATCTGAAAGTAGAAACTCGCCCGACTACAGCGGTATGTGTGTTTTTTCCCTAGGCCATTCTGGTTAAGCGTTTGGAGCAGCAGATTTGCGAAAAATTTGTTGTCTTCTCAACAATTGCTTAGCTTCAAACTCTCATATCTTGCGAACGGATTGACCTAACCCAAAAATTCCTATTGCATTTGAAAGTAGAAACTCGCCCGATTAAAACGCTATGTGTATTTTCTCCCTAGGGAATTCTGGTTAAGCGTTTGGAACAGCAGAATTGCGAAAAATTTTTTGCCTTCTCAACCATTTCTTGGCTTCAAACTCCCATATCTCGCGAACGGATTGTCCTAACCCAAAAATTCCTGTTGCGTCTGAAAGTAGAAACTCGCCCGATTACAATAGTATGTGTATTTTTTCCCTAGGCCATTCTGGTTAAGCGTTTGGAGCAGCTGAATTGCGAAAAATTTGTTGTCCTCTCAACCATTTCTTAGCTTCAAACTCTCATATCTCGCGAACGGATTGACCTGACCCAAAAATTCCTATTGCATTTGAAAGTAGAAACTCGCCCGATTACAACGGTATGTGTATTTTTTCCCTAGGCCATTCTGGTTAAGCGTTTGGAGCAGCAGAATTGCGAAAAATTTTTTGCCTTCTCAACCATTTCTTGGCTTTAAACTCCCATATCTCGCGAACGGATTGACCTAACCCAAAAATTCCTGTTGCGTCTGAAAGTAGAAACTCGCCCGATTACAACGGCATGTGTATTTTTTCCCTAGCCCATTCTGGTTAAGCGTTTCGAGCAGCAGAATTGCGAAAAATTTGTTGTCTTCTCAACCATTTCTTAGCTTCAAACTCTCGTATCTCGCGAACGGATTGTCCTAACCCAAAAATTCCTATTGCATTTGAAAGTAGAAACTCGCCAGATTACAACGGTACGTGAATTTTTCCCCTAGGGCATTCTGCTTAAGCGATTGGAGCAACAGAAGTGCGAAAAATTTGTTGTCTTGTCAACCATTTCTTAGCTTAAAGTCCCATATCTCGGGAACGGATTGACCGAACCCAAAAATTCCTATTGTATCTGAAAGTAGAAACTCGCCCGATTACAACGGTATGCGTATTTTTTCCCTAGGCCATTCTGGTTAATGGTTTGGAGCAGCAGATTTGCGAAAAATTTGTTGTCTTCTCAACCATTGCTTAGCTTCAAACTCTCATATCTTGCGAACGGATTGACCTAACCCAAAAATTCCTATTGCATTTGAAAGTAGAAACTCGCCCGATTAAAACGCTATGTGTATTTTCTCCCTAGGGAATTCTGGTTAAGCGTTTGGAACAGCAGAATTGCGAAAAATTTTTTGCCTTCTCAACCATTTCTTGGCTTCAAACTCCCATATCTCGCGAACGGATTGTCCTAACCCAAAAATTCCTGTTGCGTCTGAAAGTAGAAACTCGCCCGATTACAATAGTATGTGTATTTTTTCCCTAGGCCATTCTGGTTAAGCGTTTGGAGCAGCTGAATTGCGAAAAATTTGTTGTCCTCTCAACCATTTCTTAGCTTCAAACTCTCATATCTCGCGAACGGATTGACCTGACCCAAAAATTCCTATTGCATTTGAAAGTAGAAACTCGCCCGATTACAACGGTATGTGTATTTTTTCCCTAGGCCATTCTGGTTAAGCGTTTCGAGCAGCAGTATTGCGAAAAATTTTTTGCCTTCTCAACCATTTCTTGGCTTCAAACTCCCATATCTCGCGAACGCATTGACCCTACCCAAAAATTCCTGTTGCGTCTGAAAGTAGAAACTCGCCGATTACAACGGTACGTGTATTTTTCCCCTAGACCATTCTGGTTAAGCGTTTGGTGCAGCAGAATTGTGAAAAATTTGTTGTCTTCTAAACAATTTCTTAGCTTCAAACTCCCATATCTCGCGAACGGATTGACCTAACCCAAAAATTCCTATTGCATTTGAAAGTAGAAACTCGCCCGATTAAAACGGTATGCGTATTTTTTCCCCAGGCCATTCTGGTTAAGCGTTTGGAGCATCAGAATTGCGAAAAATTTGTTGTCTTGTCAACCATTTCTTGGCTTCAAACTCCCATATCTCGCGAACGGATTGTCCGAACCCAAAAATTCCTATTGTATCTGAAAGTAGAAACTCGCCCGATTACAACGGTACGTGTATTTCTCCCCTAGGCCATTCTGGTTAAGCGATTTGAGCAGCAGATTTGCGAAAAATTTGTTGTCTTCTCGACCATTTCTTAGCTTCAAAGTCCCATATCTAGCGAACGGATTGACGAAACCCAAAAATTCCTGCTGCGTCTGAAAGTAGAATCTCGCCCGATTACAACGGTATGCGTATTTTTTCCCTAGGCCATTCTGGTTAAGCGTTTGGAGCAGCAGAATTGCGAAAAATTTGTTGTCTTCTCAACCATTTCTTAGCTTCAAAGTCCCATATCTCGCGAACGGATTGACCAAACCCAAAAATTCCTTCTGCGTCTGAAAGTAGAAACTCGCCCGATTACAACGGTATGCGTATTTTTTCCCTAGGCCATTCTGCTTAAGCGTTTGGAGCAGCAGATTTGCGAAAAATTTGTTGTCTTCTCAACCATTTCTTAGCTTCAAAGTCCCATATCTCACGAACGGATTGACCAAACCCAAAAATTCCTGCTGCGTCTGAAAGTAGAAACTCGCCCGATTACAACGGTATGCGTATTTTTTCCCTAGGCCATTCTGGTTAAGCGTTTGGAGCAGCAGATTTGCGAAAAATTTGTTGTCTTCTCGACCATTTCTTAGCTTCAAAGTCCAATATCTCGCGAACGGATTGACCAAACCCAAAAATTCCTTCTGCGTCTGAAAGTAGAAACTCGCCCGATTACAACGGTATGCGTATTTTTTCCCTAGGCCATTCTGGTTAAGCTTTTGGAGCAGCAGAATTGCGAAAAATTTGTTGTCTTCTCAAGCATTTCTTAGCTTCAAACTCTCATATCTCGCGAACGGATTGAACTAACCCAAAAATTCTTGTTGCGTCTGAAAGTAGAAACTCGCCCGATTACAACGGTATGTGTATTTTTTCCCTAGGGCATTCTGGTTAAGCGTTTGGAGCAGCAGAAATGCGAAAAATTTTTGGCCTTCTCAACCATTTCTTGGCTTCAAACACCCATATCTCGCGAACGGATTGTCCTAACCCAAAAATTCCTGTTGCGTCTGAAAGTAGAAACTCGCCCGATTACAGTAGTATGTGTATTTTTTCCCTAGGCCATTCTGGTTAAGCGTTTGGAGCAGCAGTATTGCGAAAAATTTTTTGCCTTCTCAACCATTTCTTGGCTTCAAACTCCCATATCTCGAGAACGGTTTGACTTAACCGAAAAATTCCTATTGCGTCTGAAAGTAGAAACTCGCCCGATTACAACGGTACGTGTATTTTTCCCCTAGGCCGCTCTTGTTAAGCGATTGGAGCAGCAGAATTGCGAAAAATTTGTTGTCTTGTCAACCATTTCTTAGCTTCAAAGTCCCATATCTCGCGAACGGATTGACCTAACCCAAAAATTCCTGTTGCGTCTGAAAGTAGAAACTCGCCCGATTACAACGGTATGTGGATTTTTCCCCTAGGGCATTCTGGTTAAGCGTTTGGAGCAGCAGAATTGCGAAAAATTTTTTGCCTTCTCAACCATTTCTTGGCTTCAAACTCCCATATCTCGCGAACGGATTGACCTAACCCAAAAATTCCTGTTGCGTCTGAAACTAGAAACTCGCCCGATTACAACGGTACGTGTATTTTTCCCCTAGCCCACTCTGGTTAAGCGTTTGGTGCAGCAGAATTGCGAAAAATTTGTTGTCTTCTAAACAATTTCTTAGCTTCAAACTCCCATATCTCGCGAACGGATTGACTTAACCGAAAAATTCCTATTGCGTCTGAAAGTAGAAACTCGCCCGATTACAACGGTACGTGTATTTTTCCCCTAGGCCATTCTGGTTAAGCCATTGGAGCAGCAGATTTGCGAAAAATTTGTTGTCTTCTCGACCATTTCTTAGCTTCAAAGTCCCATATCTCGCGAACGGATTGACCAAACCCAAAAATTCCTTCTGCGTCTGAAAGTAGAAACTCGCCCGATTACAACGGTATGTGTATTTTGTCCCTAGGGCATTCTGGTTAAGCGTTTGGAGCAGCAGAATTGCGAAAAATTTTTTGCCTTCTCAACCATTTCTTGGCTTCAAACTCCCATATCTCGCGAACGGATTGTCCTAACCCAAAAATTCCTGTTGCGTCTGAAAGTAGAAACTGGCCCGATTAAAACGGTATGCGTATTTTTTCCCTAGGCCATTCTGGTTAAGCGTTTGGAGCATCAGAATTGCGAAAAATTTGTTGTCTTGTCAACCATTTCTTAGCTTCAAACTCCCATATCTCGCGAACGGATTGACCTAACCCAAAAATTCCTATTGCATTTGAAAGTAGAAACTCGCCCGATTAAAACGGTATGCGTATTTTTTCCCTAGGCCATTCTGGTTAAGCGTTTGGAGCATCAGAATTGCGAAAAATTTGTTGTCTTGTCAACCATTTCTTGGCTTCAAACTCCCATATCTCGCGAACGGATTGTCCGAACCCAAAAATTCCTATTGTATCTGAAAGTAGAAACTCGCCCGATTACAACGGTACGTGTATTTCTCCCCTAGGCCATTCTGGTTAAGCGATTTGAGCAGCAGATTTGCGAAAAATTTGTTGTCTTCTCGACCATTTCTTAGCTTCAAAGTCCCATATCTAGCGAACGGATTGACGAAACCCAAAAATTCCTGCTGCGTCTGAAAGTAGAATCTCGCCCGATTACAACGGTATGCGTATTTTTTCCCTAGGCCATTCTGGTTAAGCGTTTGGAGCAGCAGAATTGCGAAAAATTTGTTGTCTTCTCAACCATTTCTTAGCTTCAAAGTCCCATATCTCGCGAACGGATTGACCAAACCCAAAAATTCCTTCTGCGTCTGAAAGTAGAAACTCGCCCGATTACAACGGTATGCGTATTTTTTCCCTAGGCCATTCTGCTTAAGCGTTTGGAGCAGCAGATTTGCGAAAAATTTGTTGTCTTCTCGACCATTTCTTAGCTTCAAAGTCCCATATCTCGCGAACGGATTGACCAAACCCAAAAATTCCTTCTGCGTCTGAAAGTAGAAACTCGCCCGATTACAACGGTATGTGTATTTTGTCCCTAGGGCATTCTGGTTAAGCGTTTGGAGCAGCAGAATTGCGAAAAATTTTTTGCCTTCTCAACCATTTCTTGGCTTCAAACTCCCATATCTCGCGAACGGATTGTCCTAACCCAAAAATTCCTGTTGCGTCTGAAAGTAGAAACTGGCCCGATTACAACGGTATGTGTATTTTTTCCCTAGGCCATTCTGGTTAAGCGTTTGGAGCAGCAGAATTGCGAAAAATTTGTTGTCTTCTCAAGCATTTCTTAGCTTCAAACTCTCATATCTCGCGAACGGATTGAACTAACCCAAAAATTCCTGTTGCGTCTGAAAGTAGAAACTCGCCCGATTACAAGGGTATGTGTATTTTTTCCCTAGGGCATTCTGGTTAAGCGTTTGGAGCAGCAGAAATGCGAAAAATTTTTTGCCTTCTCAACCATTTCTTGGCTTCAAACTCCCATATCTCGCGAACGGATTGTCCTAACCCAAAAATTCCTGTTGCTTCTGAAAGTAGAAACTCGCCCGATTACAGTAGTATGTGTATTTTTTCCCTAGCCCATTCTGGTTAAGCGTTTGGAGCAGCAGAATTGCGAAAAATTTGTTGTCTTCTCAACCATTTCTTAGCTTCAAACTCTCATATCTCGCGAACGGATTGACCTAACCCAAAAATTCCTGTTGCGTCTGAAACTAGAAACTCGCCCGATTACAACGGTACGTGTATTTTTCCCCTAGCCCATTCTGGTTAAGCGTTTGGTGCAGCAGAATTGCGAAAAATTTGTTGTCTTCTAAACAATTTCTTAGCTTCAAACTCCCATATCTCGCGAACGGATTGACTTAACCGAAAAATTCCTATTGCGTCTGAAAGTAGAAACTCGCCCGATTACAACGGTACGTGTATTTTTCCCCTAGGCCATTCTGGTTAAGCGATTGGAGCAGCAGATTTGCGAAAAATTTGTTGTCTTCTCGACCATTTCTTAGCTTCAAAGTCCCATATCTCGCGAACGGATTGACCAAACCCAAAAATTCCTTCTGCGTCTGAAAGTAGAAACTCGCCCGATTACGACGGTATGCGTATTTTTTCCCTAGGCCATTCTGGTTAAGCGTTTGGAGCAGCAGAATTGCGAAAAATTTGTTGTCTTCTCAAGCATTTCTTAGCTTCAAACTCTCATATCTCGCGAACGGATTGACTTAACCCAAAAATTCCTGTTGCGTCTGAAAGTAGAAACTCGCCCCATTACAACGGTATGTGTATTTTGTCCCTAGGGCATTCTGGTTAAGCGTTTGGAGCAGCAGAATTGCGAAAAATTTTTTGCCTTCTCAACCATTTCTTGGCTTCAAACTCCCATATCTCGCGAACGGATTGTCCTAACCCAAAAATTCCTGTTGCGTCTGAAAGTAGAAACTGGCCCGATTACAACGGTATGTGTATTTTTTCCCTAGGCCATTCTGGTTAAGCGTTTGGAGTAGCAGAATTGCGAAAAATTTGTTGTCTTCTCAACCATTTCTTGGCTTCAAACTCCCATATCTCGCGAACGGATTGACCTAACCCAAAAATTCCTGCTGCGTCTGAAAGTAGAAACTCGCCCGATTACAACGGTATGCGTATTTTTTCCCTAGGCCATTCTGGTTAAGCGTTTGGAGCAGCAGATTTGCGAAAAATTTGTTGTCTTCTCGACCATTTCTTAGCTTCAAAGTCCAATATCTCGCGAACGGATTGACCAAACCCAAAAATTCCTTCTGCGTCTGAAAGTAGAAACTCGCCCGATTACAACGGTATGCGTATTTTTTCCCTAGGCCATTCTGGTTAAGCTTTTGGAGCAGCAGAATTGCGAAAAATTTGTTGTCTTCTCAAGCATTTCTTAGCTTCAAACTCTCATATCTCGCGAACGGATTGAACTAACCCAAAAATTCTTGTTGCGTCTGAAAGTAGAAACTCGCCCGATTACAACGGTATGTGTATTTTTTCCCTAGGGCATTCTGGTTAAGCGTTTGGAGCAGCAGAAATGCGAAAAATTTTTTGCCTTCTCAACCATTTCTTGGCTTCAAACACCCATATCTCGCGAACGGATTGTCCTAACCCAAAAATTCCTGTTGCGTCTGAAAGTAGAAACTCGCCCGATTACAGTAGTATGTGTATTTTTTCCCTAGGCCATTCTGGTTAAGCGTTTGGAGCAGCAGTATTGCGAAAAATTTTTTGCCTTCTCAACCATTTCTTGGCTTCAAACTCCCATATCTCGCGAACGGTTTGACTTAACCGAAAAATTCCTATTGCGTCTGAAAGTAGAAACTCGCCCGATTACAACGGTACGTGTATTTTTCCCCTAGGCCGCTCTTGTTAAGCGATTGGAGCAGCAGAATTGCGAAAAATTTGTTGTCTTGTCAACCATTTCTTAGCTTCAAAGTCCCATATCTCGCGAACGGATTGACCTAACCCAAAAATTCCTGTTGCGTCTGAAAGTAGAAACTCGCCCGATTACAACGGTATGTGGATTTTTCCCCTAGGGCATTCTGGTTAAGCGTTTGGAGCAGCAGAATTGCGAAAAATTTTTTGCCTTCTCAACCATTTCTTGGCTTCAAACTCCCATATCTCGCGAACGGATTGACCTAACCCAAAAATTCCTGTTGCGTCTGAAACTAGAAACTCGCCCGATTACAACGGTACGTGTATTTTTCCCCTAGCCCACTCTGGTTAAGCGTTTGGTGCAGCAGAATTGCGAAAAATTTGTTGTCTTCTAAACAATTTCTTAGCTTCAAACTCCCATATCTCGCGAACGGATTGACTTAACCGAAAAATTCCTATTGCGTCTGAAAGTAGAAACTCGCCCGATTACAACGGTACGTGTATTTTTTCCCTAGGCCATTCTGGTTAAGCCATTGGAGCAGCAGATTTGCGAAAAATTTGTTGTCTTCTCGACCATTTCTTAGCTTCAAAGTCCCATATCTCGCGAACGGATTGACCAAACCCAAAAATTCCTTCTGCGTCTGAAAGTAGAAACTCGCCCGATTACAACGGTATGTGTATTTTGTCCCTAGGGCATTCTGGTTAAGCGTTTGGAGCAGCAGAATTGCGAAAAATTTTTTGCCTTCTCAACCATTTCTTGGCTTCAAACTCCCATATCTCGCGAACGGATTGTCCTAACCCAAAAATTCCTGTTGCGTCTGAAAGTAGAAACTGGCCCGATTACAACGGTATGTGTATTTTTTCCCTAGGCCATTCTGGTTAAGCGTTTGGAGCAGCAGAATTGCGAAAAATTTGTTGTCTTCTCAAGCATTTCTTAGCTTCAAACTCTCATATCTCGCGAACGGATTGAACTAACCCAAAAATTCCTGTTGCGTCTGAAAGTAGAAACTCGCCCGATTACAAGGGTATGTGTATTTTTTCCCTAGGGCATTCTGGTTAAGCGTTTGGAGCAGCAGAAATGCGAAAAATTTTTTGCCTTCTCAACCATTTCTTGGCTTCAAACTCCCATATCTCGCGAACGGATTGTCCTAACCCAAAAATTCCTGTTGCTTCTGAAAGTAGAAACTCGCCCGATTACAGTAGTATGTGTATTTTTTCCCTAGCCCATTCTGGTTAAGCGTTTGGAGCAGCAGAATTGCGAAAAATTTTTTGCCTTCTCAACCATTTCTTGGCTTCAAACTCCCATATCTCGCGAACGGATTGACCTAACCCAAAAATTCCTGTTGCGTCTGAAAGTAGAAACTCGCCCCATTACAACGGTATGTGTATTTTTTCCCTAGCCCATTCTGGTTAAGCGTTTGGAGCAGCAGAATTGCGAAAAATTTGTTGTCTTCTCAACCATTTCTTAGCTTCAAAGTCCCATATCTCGCGAACGGATTGACCAAACCCAAAAATTCCTTCTGCGACTGAAAGTAGAAACTCGCCCGATTACAACGGTATGCGTATTTTTTCCCTAGGCCATTCTGGTTAAGCGTTTGGAGCAGCAGATTTGCGAAAAATTTGTTGTCTTCTCAACCATTTCTTAGCTTCAAAGTCCCATATCTCACGAACGGATTGACCAAACCCAAAAATTCCTGCTGCGTCTGAAAGTAGAAACTCGCCCGATTACAACGGTATGCGTATTTTTTCCCTAGGCCATTCTGGTTAAGCGTTTGGAGCAGCAGAATTGTGAAAAATTTTTTGCCTTCTCAACCATTTCTTGGCTTCAAACTCCCATATCTCACGAACGGAGTGACCTAACCCAAAAATTGCTATTGCATCTGAAAGTAGAAACTCGCCCGACTACAGCGGTATGTGCATTTTTTCCCTAGGGAATTCTGGTTAAGCGTTTGGAGCAGCAGAATTGCGAAAAATTTTTTGCCTTCTCAACCATTTCTTGGCTTCAAACTCCCATATCTCGCGAACGGATTGACCTAACCGAAAAATTCCTGTTGCGTCTGAAAGTAGAAACTCGCCCCATTACAACGGTATGTGTATTTTTTCCCTAGCCCATTCTGGTTAAGCGTTTGGAGCAGCAGAATTGCGAAAAATTTGTTGTCTTCTCAAACATTTCTTAGCTTCAAAGTCCCATATCTCGCGAACGGATTGACCAAACCCAAAAATTCCTTCTGCGACTGAAAGTAGAAACTCGCCCGATTACAACGGTATGCGTATTTTTTCCCTAGGCCATTCTGGATAAGCGTTTGGAGCAGCAGAAATGCGAAAAATTTTTTGCCTTCTCAACCATTTCTTGGCTTCAAACTCCCATATCTCGCGAACGGATTGTCCTAACACAAAAATTCCTGTTGCGTCTGAAAGTAGAAACTCGCCCGATTACAATAGTATGTGTATTTTTTCCCTAGGCCATTCTGGTTAAGCGTTTGGAGCAGCAGTATTGCGAAAAATTTTTTGCCTTCTCAACCATTTCTTGGCTTCAAACTCCCATATCTCGCGAACGGATTGACTTAACCGAAAAATTCCTATTGCGTCTGAAAGTAGAAACTCGCCCGATTACAACGGTACGTGTATTTTTCCCCTAGGCCATTCTGGTTAAGCGATTGGAGCAGCAGAATTGCGAACAATTTGTTGTCTTGTCAACCATTTCTTAGCTTCAAAGTCCCATATCTCGCGAACGGATTGACCTAACCCAAAAATTCCTGTTGCGTCTGAAAGTAGAAACTCGCCCGATTACAACGGTATGTGTATTTTTTCCCTAGGGCATTCTGGATAAGCGTTTGGAGCAGCAGAAATGCGAAAAATTTTTTGCCTTCTCAACCATTTCTTGGCTTCAAACTCCCATATCTCGCGAACGGATTGTCCTAACCCAAAAATTCCTGTTGCGTCTGAAAGTAGAAACTCGCCCGATTACAGTAGTATGTGTATTTTTTCCCTAGACCATTCTGGTTAAGCGTTTGGAGCAGCAGTATTGCGAAAAATTTTTTGCCTTCTCAACCATTTCTTGGTTTCAAACTCCCATATCTCGCGAACGGATTGACTTAACCGAAAAATTCCTATTGCGTCTGAAAGTAGAAACTCGCCCGATTACAACGGTACGTGTATTTTTCCCCTAGACCATTCTGGTTAAGCGATTGGAGCAGCAGAATTGCGAAAAATTTGTTGTCTTGTCAACCATTTCTTAGCTTCAAAGTCCCATATCTCGCGAACGGATTGACCTAACCCAAAAATTCCTGTTGCGTCTGAAAGTAGAAACTCGCCCGATTACAACGGTATGTGGATTTTTTCCCTAGGGCATTCTGGTTAAGCGTTTGGAGCAGCAGAATTGCGAAAAATTTTTTGCCTTCTCAACCATTTCTTGGCTTCAAACTCCCATATCTCGCGAACGGATTGACCTAACCCAAAAATTCCTGTTTCGTCTGAAAGTAGAAACTCGCCCGATTACAACGGTATGTGTATTTTTTCCCTAGCCCATTCTGGTTAAGCGTTTGGAGCAGCAGAATTGCGAAAAATTTGTTGTCTTCTCAAACATTTCTTAGCTTCAAACTCTCATATCACGCGAACGGATTGACCTAACCCAAAAATTCCTGTTGCGTCTGAAAGTAGAAACTCGCCCGATTACAACGGTATGCGTATTTTTTCCCTAGGGCATTCTGGATAAGCGTTTGGAGCAGCAGATTTGCGAAAAATTTGTTGTCTTCTCGACCATTTCTTAGCTTCAAAGTCCCATATCTCGCGAACGGATTGACCAAACCCAAAAATTCCTTATGCGTCTGAAAGTAGAAACTCGCCCGATTACAAAGGAATGCGTATTTTTTCCCTAGGCCATTCTGGTTAAGCGTTTGGCGCAGCAGAATTGCGAAAAATTTGTTGTCTTCTCAAGCATTTCTTAGCTTCAAACTCTCATATCTCGCGAGCGGATTGACCTAACCCAAAAATTCCTGTTGCGTCTGAAAGTAGAAACTCGCCCGATTACAACGGTATGTGTATTTTTTTCCCTAGGGCATTCTGGATAAGCGTTTGGAGCAGCAGAAATGCGAAAAATTTGTTGTCTTCTCAAACATTTCTTAGCTTCAAAGTCCCATATCTCACGAACGGATTGACCAAACCCAAAAATTCCTGCTGCGTCTGAAAGTAGAAACTCGCCCGATTACAACGGTATGCGTATTTTTTCCCTAGGCCATTCTGGTTAAGCGTTTGGAGCAGCAGAATTGTGAAAAATTTTTTGCCTTCTCAACCATTTCTTGGCTTCAAACTCCCATATCTCACGAACGGAGTGACCTAACCCAAAAATTGCTATTGCATCTGAAAGTAGAAACTCGCCCGACTACAGCGGTATGTGCATTTTTTCCCTAGGGAATTCTGGTTAAGCGTTTGGAGCAGCAGAATTGCGAAAAATTTTTTGCCTTCTCAACCATTTCTTGGCTCAAACTCCCATATCTCGCGAACGGATTGACCTAACCGAAAAATTCCTGTTGCGTCTGAAAGTAGAAACTCGCCCCATTACAACGGTATGTGTATTTTTTCCCTAGCCCATTCTGGTTAAGCGTTTGGAGCAGCAGAATTGCGAAAAATTTGTTGTCTTCTCAAACATTTCTTAGCTTCAAAGTCCCATATCTCGCGAACGGATTGACCAAACCCAAAAATTCCTTCTGCGACTGAAAGTAGAAACTCGCCCGATTACAACGGTATGCGTATTTTTTCCCTAGGCCATTCTGGATAAGCGTTTGGAGCAGCAGAAATGCGAAAAATTTTTTGCCTTCTCAACCATTTCTTGGCTTCAAACTCCCATATCTCGCGAACGGATTGTCCTAACCCAAAAATTCCTGTTGCGTCTGAAAGTAGAAACTCGCCCGATTACAATAGTATGTGTATTTTGTCCCTAGGCCATTGTGGTTAAGCGTTTGGAGCAGCAGTATTGCGAAAAATTTTTTGCCTTCTCAACCATTTCTTGGCTTCAAACTCCCATATCTCGCGAACGGATTGACTTAACCGAAAAATTCCTATTGCGTCTGAAAGTAGAAACTCGCCCGATTACAACGGTACGTGTATTTTTCCCCTAGGCCATTCTGGTTAAGCGATTGGAGCAGCAGAATTGCGAACAATTTGTTGTCTTGTCAACCATTTCTTAGCTTCAAAGTCCCATATCTCGCGAACGGATTGACCTAACCCAAAAATTCCTGTTGCGTCTGAAAGTAGAAACTCGCCCGATTACAACGGTATGTGTATTTTTTCCCTAGGGCATTCTGGATAAGCGTTTGGAGCAGCAGAAATGCGAAAAATTTTTTGCCTTCTCAACCATTTCTTGGCTTCAAACTCCCATATCTCGCGAACGGATTGTCCTAACCCAAAAATTCCTGTTGCGTCTGAAAGTAGAAACTCGCCCGATTACAGTAGTATGTGTATTTTTTCCCTAGGCCATTCTGGTTAAGCGTTTGGAGCAGCAGTATTGCGAAAAATTTTTTGCCTTCTCAACCATTTCTTGGTTTCAAACTCCCATATCTCGCGAACGGATTGACTTAACCGAAAAATTCCTATTGCGTCTGAAAGTAGAAACTCGCCCGATTACAACGGTACGTGTATTTTTCCCCTAGACCATCCTGGTTAAGCGATTGGAGCAGCAGAATTGCGAAAAATTTGTTGTCTTGTCAACCATTTCTTAGCTTCAAAGTCCCATATCTCGCGAACGGATTGACCTAACCCAAAAATTCCTGTTGCGTCTGAAAGTAGAAACTCGCCCGATTACAACGGTATGTGGATTTTTTCCCTAGGGCATTCTGGTTAAGCGTTTGGAGCAGCAGAATTGCGAAAAATTTTTTGCCTTCTCAACCATTTCTTGGCTTCAAACTCCCATATCTCGCGAACGGATTGACCTAACCCAAAAATTCCTGTTTCGTCTGAAAGTAGAAACTCGCCCGATTACAACGGTATGTGTATTTTTTCCCTAGCCCATTCTGGTTAAGCGTTTGGAGCAGCAGAACTGCGAAAAATTTGTTGTCTTCTCAACCATTTCTTAGCTTCAAACTCTCATATCACGCGAACGGATTGACCTAACCCAAAAATTCCTGTTGCGTCTGAAAGTAGAAACTCGCCCGATTACAACGGTATGTGTATTTTTTCCCTAGGGCATTCTGGATAAGCGTTTGGAGCAGCAGAAATGCGAAAAATTTTTTGCCTTCTCAACCATTTCTTGGCTTCAAACTCCCATATCTCGCGAACGGTTTGTCCTAACCCAAAAATTCCTGTTGCGTCTGAAAGTAGAAACTCGCCCGATTACAGTAGTATGTGTATTTTTTCCCTAGGCCATTCTGGTTAAGCGTTTGGAGCAGCAGTATTGCGAAAAATTTTTTGCCTTCTCAACCATTTCTTGGTTTCAAACTCCCATATCTCGCGAACGGATTGACTTAACCGAAAAATTCCTATTGCGTCTGAAAGTAGAAACTCGCCCGATTACAACGGTACGTGTATTTTTCCCCTAGGCCATTCTGGTTAAGCGATTGGAGCAGCAGAATTGCGAAAAATTTGTTGTCTTGTCAACCATTTCTTAGCTTCAAAGTCCCATATCTCGCGAACGGATTGACCTAACCCAAAAATTCCTGTTGCGTCTGAAAGTAGAAACTCGCCCGAATACAACGGTATGTGGATTTTTTCCCTAGGGTATTCTGGTTAAGCGTTTGGAGCAGCAGAATTGCGAAAAATTTGTTGTCTTCTCAAGCATTTCTTAGCTTCAAACTCTCATATCTCGCGAACGGATTGACCTAACCCAAAAATTCCTGTTGCGTCTGAAAGTAGAAACTCACCCGATTACAACGGTATGTGTATTTTTGCCCTAGGGCATTCTGGATAAGCGTTTGGAGCAGCAGAAATGCGAAAAATTTTTTGCCTTCTCAACCATTTCTTGGCTTCAAACTCCCATATCTCGCGAACGGATTGTCCTAACCCAAAAATTCCTGTTGCGTCTGAAAGTAGAAACTCGCCCGATTACAATAGTATGTGTATTTTTTCCCTAGGCCATTCTGGTTAAGCGTTTGGAGCAGCAGTATTGCGAAAAATTTTTTGCCTTCTCAACCATTTCTTGGCTTCAAACTCCCATATCTCGCGAACGGATTGACTTAACCGAAAAATTCCTATTGCGTCTGAAAGTAGAAACTCGCGCGATTACAACGGTACGTGTATTTTTCCCCTAGGCCATTCTGGTTAAGCGTTTGGAGCAGCAGAATTGCGAAAAATTTTTTGCCTTCTCAACCATTTCTTGGCTTCAAACTCCCATATCTCGCGAACGGATTGGCCTAACCCAAAAATTCCTGTTGCGTCTGAAAGTAGAAACTCGCCCGATTACAACGGTATGTGTATTTTTTCCCTAGCCCATTCTGGTTAAGCGTTTGGAGCAGCAGAATTGCGAAAAATTTGTTGTCTTCTCAATCATTTCTTAGCTTCAAAGTCCCATATCTCGGGAACGGATTGACCTAACCCAAAAATTCCTGTTGCGTCTGAAAGTAGAAACTCACCCGATTACAACGGTATGTGTATTTTTTCCCTAGGGCATTCTGGATAAGCGTTTGGAGCAGCAGAAATGCGAAAAATTTTTTGCCTTCTCAACCATTTCTTGGTTTCAAACTCCCATATCTCGCGAACGGATTGACTTAACCGAAAAATTCCTATTGCGTCTGAAAGTAGAAACTCGCCCGATTACAACGGTACGTGTATTTTTCCCCTAGGCCATTCTGGTTAACCGATTGGAGCAGCAGAATTGCGAAAAATTTGTTGTCTTGTCAACCATTTCTTAGCTTCAAAGTCCCATATCTCGCGAACGGATTGACCTGACCCAAAAGTTCCTGTTGCGTCTGAAAGTAGAAACTCGCCCGATTACAACGGTATGTGGATCTTTTCCCTAGGGCATTCTGGTTACGCGTTTGGAGCAGCAGAATTGCGAAAAATTTGTTGTCTTCTCAAGCATTTCTTAGCTTCAAACTCTCATATCTCGCGAACGGATTGACCTAACCCAAAAATTCCTGTTGCGTCCGAAAGTAGAAACTCACCCGATTACAACGGTATGTGTATTTTTTCCCTAGGGCATTCTGGATAAGCGTTTGGAGCAGCAGAAATGCGAAAAATTTTTTGCCTTCTCAACCATTTCTTGGCTTCAAACTCCCATATCTCGCGAACGGATTGTCCTAACCCAAAAATTCCTGTTGCGTCTGAAAGTAGAAACTCGCCCGATTACAACGGTACGTGTATTTTTCCCCTAGGCCATTCTGGTTAAGCGATTGGAGCAGCAGAATTGCGAAAAATTTGTTGTCTTGTCAACCATTTCTTAGCTTCAAAGTCCCATATCTCGCGAACGGATTGACCTAACCCAAAAATTCCTGTTGCGTCTGAAAGTAGAAACTCGCCCGATTACAGTGGTATGTGTATTTTTTCCCTAGGCCATTCTGGTTGAGCGTTTGGAGCAGCAGCATTGCGAAAAATTTTTTGCCTTCTCAACCATTTCTTGGTTTCAAACTCCCATATCTCGCGAACGGATTGACTTAACCGAAAAATTCCTATTGCGTCTGAAAGTAGAAACTCGCCCGATTACAACGGTACGTGTATTTTTCCCCTAGGCCATTCTGGTTAAGCGATTGGAGCAGCAGAATTGCGAAAAATTTGTTGTCTTGTCAACCATTTCTTAGCTTCAAAGTCCCATATCTCGCGAACGGATTGACCAAACCCAAAAATTCCTGCTGCATCTGAAAGTAGAAACTCGCCCGATTACAACGGTATGCGTATTTTTTCCCTAGGCCATTCTGGTTAAGCGTTTGGAGCAGCAGAATTGCGAAAAATTTGTTGTCTTCTCAACCATTTCTTAGCTTCAAACTCTCATATCACGCGAACGGATTGACCTAACCCAAAAATTCCTGTTGCGTCTGAAAGTAGAAACTCGCCCGATTACAACGGTATGTGTATTTTTTCCCTAGGGCATTCTGGATAAGCGTTTGGAGCAGCAGAAATGCGAAAAATTTTTTGCCTTCTCAACCATTTCTTGGTTTCAAACTCCCATATCTCGCGAACGGATTGACTTAACCGAAAAATTCCTATTGCGTCTGAAAGTAGAAACTCGCCCGATTACAACGGTACGTGTATTTTTCCCCTAGGCCATTCTGGTTAACCGATTGGAGCAGCAGAATTGCGAAAAATTTGTTGTCTTGTCAACCATTTCTTAGCTTCAAAGTCCCATATCTCGCGAACGGATTGACCTGACCCAAAAGTTCCTGTTGCGTCTGAAAGTAGAAACTCGCCCGATTACAACGGTATGTGGATCTTTTCCCTAGGGCATTCTGGTTACGCGTTTGGAGCAGCAGAATTGCGAAAAATTTGTTGTCTTCTCAAGCATTTCTTAGCTTCAAACTCTCATATCTCGCGAACGGATTGACCTAACCCAAAAATTCCTGTTGCGTCCGAAAGTAGAAACTCACCCGATTACAACGGTATGTGTATTTTTTCCCTAGGGCATTCTGGATAAGCGTTTGGAGCAGCAGAAATGCGAAAAATTTTTTGCCTTCTCAACCATTTCTTGGCTTCAAACTCCCATATCTCGCGAACGGATTGTCCTAACCCAAAAATTCCTGTTGCGTCTGAAAGTAGAAACTCGCCCGATTACAACGGTACGTGTATTTTTCCCCTAGGCCATTCTGGTTAAGCGATTGGAGCAGCAGAATTGCGAAAAATTTGTTGTCTTGTCAACCATTTCTTAGCTTCAAAGTCCCATATCTCGCGAACGGATTGACCTAACCCAAAAATTCCTGTTGCGTCTGAAAGTAGAAACTCGCCCGATTACAGTGGTATGTGTATTTTTTCCCTAGGCCATTCTGGTTGAGCGTTTGGAGCAGCAGTATTGCGAAAAATTTTTTGCCTTCTCAACCATTTCTTGGTTTCAAACTCCCATATCTCGCGAACGGATTGACTTAACCGAAAAATTCCTATTGCGTCTGAAAGTAGAAACTCGCCCGATTACAACGGTACGTGTATTTTTCCCCTAGGCCATTCTGGTTAAGCGATTGGAGCAGCAGAATTGCGAAAAATTTGTTGTCTTGTCAACCATTTCTTAGCTTCAAAGTCCCATATCTCGCGAACGGATTGACCAAACCCAAAAATTCCTGCTGCGTCTGAAAGTAGAAACTCGCCCGATTACAACGGTATGCGTATTTTTTCCCTAGGCCATTCTGGTTAAGCGTTTGGAGCAGCAGAATTGCGAAAAATTTGTTGTCTTCTCAACCATTTCTTAGCTTCAAACTCTCATATCACGCGAACGGATTGACCTAACCCAAAAATTCCTGTTGCGTCTGAAAGTAGAAACTCGCCCGATTACAACGGTATGTGTATTTTTTCCCTAGGGCATTCTGGATAAGCGTTTGGAGCAGCAGAAATGCGAAAAATTTTTTGCCTTCTCAACCATTTCTTGGCTTCAAACTCCCATATCTCGCGAACGGTTTGTCCTAACCCAAAAATTCCTGTTGCGTCTGAAAGTAGAAACTCGCCCGATTACAGTAGTATGTGTATTTTTTCCCTAGGCCATTCTGGTTAAGCGTTTGGAGCAGCAGTATTGCGAAAAATTTTTTGCCTTCTCAACCATTTCTTGGTTTCAAACTCCCATATCTCGCGAACGGATTGACTTAACCGAAAAATTCCTATTGCGTCTGAAAGTAGAAACTCGCCCGATTACAACGGTACGTGTATTTTTCCCCTAGGCCATTCTGGTTAAGCGATTGGAGCAGCAGAATTGCGAAAAATTTGTTGTCTTGTCAACCATTTCTTAGCTTCAAAGTCCCATATCTCGCGAACGGATTGACCTAACCCAAAAATTCCTGTTGCGTCTGAAAGTAGAAACTCGCCCGAATACAACGGTATGTGGATTTTTTCCCTAGGGCATTCTGGTTAAGCGTTTGGAGCAGCAGAATTGCGAAAAATTTGTTGTCTTCTCAAGCATTTCTTAGCTTCAAACTCTCATATCTCGCGAACGGATTGACCTAACCCAAAAATTCCTGTTGCGTCTGAAAGTAGAAACTCACCCGATTACAACGGTATGTGTATTTTTGCCCTAGGGCATTCTGGATAAGCGTTTGGAGCAGCAGAAATGCGAAAAATTTTTTGCCTTCTCAACCATTTCTTGGCTTCAAACTCCCATATCTCGCGAACGGATTGTCCTAACCCAAAAATTCCTGTTGCGTCTGAAAGTAGAAACTCGCCCGATTACAATAGTATGTGTATTTTTTCCCTAGGCCATTCTGGTTAAGCGTTTGGAGCAGCAGTATTGCGAAAAATTTTTTGCCTTCTCAACCATTTCTTGGCTTCAAACTCCCATATCTCGCGAACGGATTGACTTAACCGAAAAATTCCTATTGCGTCTGAAAGTAGAAACTCGCCCGATTACAACGGTACGTGTATTTTTCCCCTAGGCCATTCTGGTTAAGCGTTTGGAGCAGCAGAATTGCGAAAAATTTTTTGCCTTCTCAACCATTTCTTGGCTTCAAACTCCCATATCTCGCGAACGGATTGACCTAACCCAAAAATTCCTGTTGCGTCTGAAAGTAGAAACTCGCCCGATTACAACGGTATGTGTATTTTTTCCCTAGCCCATTCTGGTTAAGCGTTTGGAGCAGCAGAATTGCGAAAAATTTGTTGTCTTCTCAATCATTTCTTAGCTTCAAAGTCCCATATCTCGGGAACGGATTGACCTAACCCAAAAATTCCTGTTGCGTCTGAAAGTAGAAACTCACCCGATTACAACGGTATGTGTATTTTTTCCCTAGGGCATTCTGGATAAGCGTTTGGAGCAGCAGAAATGCGAAAAATTTTTTGCCTTCTCAACCATTTCTTGGTTTCAAACTCCCATATCTCGCGAACGGATTGACTTAACCGAAAAATTCCTATTGCGTCTGAAAGTAGAAACTCGCCCGATTACAACGGTACGTGTATTTTTCCCCTAGGCCATTCTGGTTAACCGATTGGAGCAGCAGAATTGCGAAAAATTTGTTGTCTTGTCAACCATTTCTTAGCTTCAAAGTCCCATATCTCGCGAACGGATTGACCTGACCCAAAAGTTCCTGTTGCGTCTGAAAGTAGAAACTCGCCCGATTACAACGGTATGTGGATCTTTTCCCTAGGGCATTCTGGTTACGCGTTTGGAGCAGCAGAATTGCGAAAAATTTGTTGTCTTCTCAAGCATTTCTTAGCTTCAAACTCTCATATCTCGCGAACGGATTGACCTAACCCAAAAATTCCTGTTGCGTCCGAAAGTAGAAACTCACCCGATTACAACGGTATGTGTATTTTTTCCCTAGGGCATTCTGGATAAGCGTTTGGAGCAGCAGAAATGCGAAAAATTTTTTGCCTTCTCAACCATTTCTTGGCTTCAAACTCCCATATCTCGCGAACGGATTGTCCTAACCCAAAAATTCCTGTTGCGTCTGAAAGTAGAAACTCGCCCGATTACAACGGTACGTGTATTTTTCCCCTAGGCCATTCTGGTTAAGCGATTGGAGCAGCAGAATTGCGAAAAATTTGTTGTCTTGTCAACCATTTCTTAGCTTCAAAGTCCCATATCTCGCGAACGGATTGACCTAACCCAAAAATTCCTGTTGCGTCTGAAAGTAGAAACTCGCCCGATTACAGTAGTATGTGTATTTTTTCCCTAGGCCATTCTGGTTGAGCGTTTGGAGCAGCAGTATTGCGAAAAATTTTTTGCCTTCTCAACCATTTCTTGGTTTCAAACTCCCATATCTCGCGAACGGATTGACTTAACCGAAAAATTCCTATTGCGTCTGAAAGTAGAAACTCGCCCGATTACAACGGTACGTGTATTTTTCCCCTAGGCCATTCTGGTTAAGCGATTGGAGCAGCAGAATTGCGAAAAATTTGTTGTCTTGTCAACCATTTCTTAGCTTCAAAGTCCCATATCTCGCGAACGGATTGACCTGACCCAAAAATTCCTGTTGCGTCTGAAAGTAGAAACTCGCCCGATTACAACGGTATGTGGATTTTTTCCCTAGGGCATTCTGGTTAAGCGTTTGGAGCAGCAGAATTGCGAAAAATTTTTTGCCTTCTCAACCATTTCTTGGCTTCAAACTCCCATATCTCGCGAACGGATTGTCCTAACCCAAAAATTCCTGTTGCGTCTGAAAGTAGAAACTCGCCCGATTACAATAGTATGTGTATTTTTTCCCTAGGCCATTCTGGTTAAGCGTTTGGAGCAGCAGTATTGCGAAAAATTTTTTGCCTTCTCAACCATTTCTTGGCTTCAAACTCCCATATCTCGCGAACGGATTGACTTAACCGAAAAATTCCTATTGCGTCTGAAAGTAGAAACTCGTCCGATCACAACGGTACGTGTATTTTTCCCCTAGGCCATTCTGGTTAAGCGATTGGAGCAGCAGAATTGCGAAAAATTTGTTGTCTTGTCAACCATTTCTTAGCTTCAAAGTCCCATATCTCGCGAACGGATTGACCTAACCCAAAAATTCCTGTTGCGTCTGAAAGTAGAAACTCGCCCGATTACAACGGTATGTGGATTTTTTCCCTAGGGCATTCTGGTTAAGCGTTTGGAGAAGCAGAATTGCGAAAAATTTGTTGTCTTCTCAAGCATTTCTTAGCTTCAAAGTCTCATATCTCGCGAACGGATTGACCTAACCCAAAAATTCCTGTTGCGTCTGAAAGTAGAAACTCACCCGATTACAACGGTGTGTATTTTTTCCCTAGGGCATTCTGGATAAGCGTTTGGAGCAGCAGAAATGCGAAAAATTTTTTGCCTTCTCAACCATATCTTGGTTTCAAACTCCCATATCTCGCGAACGGATTGACTTAACCGAAAAATTCCTATTGCGTCTGAAAGTAGAAACTCGCCCGATTACAACGGTACGTGTATTTTTCCCCTAGGCCATTCTGGTTAAGCGATTGGAGCAGCAGAATTGCGAAAAATTTGTTGTCTTGTCAACCATTTCTTAGCTTCAAAGTCCCATATCTCGCGAACGGATTGACCCAACCCAAAAATTCCTGTTGCGTCTGAAAGTAGAAACTCGCCCGATTACAACGGTATGTGGATTTTTTCCCTAGGGCATTCTGGTTAAGCGTTTGGAGCAGCAGAATTGCGAAAAATTTGTTGTCTTCTCAAGCATTTCTTAGCTTCAAACTCTCATATCTCGCGAACGGATTGACCTAACCCAAAAATTCCTGTTGCGTCCGAAAGTACAAACTCACCCGATTACAACGGTATGTGTATTTTTTCCCTAGGGCATTCTGGATAAGCGTTTGGAGCAGCAGAAATGCGAAAAATTTTTTGCCTTCTCAACCATTTCTTGGCTTCAAACTCCCATATCTCGCGAACGGATTGTCCTAACCCAAAAATTCCTGTTGCGTCTGAAAGTAGAAACTCGCCCGATTACAACGGTACGTGTATTTTTCCCCTAGGCCATTCTGGTTAAGCGATTGGAGCAGCAGAATTGCGAAAAATTTGTTGTCTTGTCAACCATTTCTTAGCTTCAAAGTCCCATATCTCGCGAACGGATTGACCTAACCCAAAAATTCCTGTTGCGTCTGAAAGTAGAAACTCGCCCGATTACAGTAGTATGTGTATTTTTTCCCTAGGCCATTCTGGTTGAGCGTTTGGAGCAGCATTATTGCGAAAAATTTTTTGCCTTCTCAACCATTTCTTGGTTTCAAACTCCCATATCTCGCGAACGGATTGACTTAACCGAAAAATTCCTATTGCGTCTGAAAGTAGAAACTCGCCCGATTACAACGGTACGTGTATTTTTCCCCTAGGCCATTCTGGTTAAGCGATTGGAGCAGCAGAATTGCGAAAAATTTGTTGTCTTGTCAACCATTTCTTAGCTTCAAAGTCCCATATCTCGCGAACGGATTGACCTAACCCAAAAATTCCTGTTGCGTCTGAAAGTAGAAACTCGCCCGATTACAACGGTATGTGGATTTTTTCCCTAGGGCATTCTGGTTAAGCGTTTGGAGCAGCAGAATTGCGAAAAATTTTTTGCCTTCTCAACCATTTCTTAGCTTCAAAGTCCCATATCTCACGAACGGATTGACCAAACCCAAAAATTCCTGCTGCGTCTGAAAGTAGAAACTCGCCCGATTACAACGGTATGCGTATTTTTTCCCTAGGCCATTCTGGTTAAGCGTTTGGAGCAGCAGAATTGCGAAAAATTTGTTGTCTTCTCAAGCATTTCTTAGCTTCAAACTCTCATATCTCGCGAACGGATTGACCTAACCCAAAAATTCCTGTTGCGTCTGAAAGTAGAAAGTCGCCCGATTACAACGGTATGTGTATTTTTTCCCTAGGGCATTCTGGATAAGCGTCTGGACCAGCAGAAGTGCGAAAAATTTTTTGCCTTCTCAACCATTTCTTGGCTTCAAACTCCCATATCTCGCGAACGGATTGTCCTAACCCAAAAATTCCTGTTGCGTCTGAAAGTAGAAACTCGCCCGATTACAATAGTATGTGTATTTTTTCCCTAGGCCATTCTGGTTAAGCGTTTGGAGCAGCAGTATTGCGAAAAATTTTTTGCCTTCTCAACCATTTCTTGGCTTCAAACTCCCATATCTCGCGAACGGATTGACTTAACCGAAAAATTCCTATTGCGTCTGAAAGTAGAAACTCGTCCGATCACAACGGTACGTGTATTTTTCCCCTAGGCCATTCTGGTTAAGCGATTGGAGCAGCAGAATTGCGAAAAATTTGTTGTCTTGTCAACCATTTCTTAGCTTCAAAGTCCCATATCTCACGAACGGATTGACCTAACCCAAAAATTCCTGTTGCGTCTGAAAGTAGAAACTCGCCCGATTACAACGGTATGTGGATTTTTTCCCTAGGGCATTCTGGTTAAGCGTTTGGAGAAGCAGAATTGCGAAAAATTTGTTGTCTTCTCAAGCATTTCTTAGCTTCAAAGTCTCATATCCCGCGAACGGATTGACCTAACCCAAAAATTCCTGTTGCGTCTGAAAGTAGAAACTCACCCGATTACAACGGTGTGTATTTTTTCCCTAGGGCATTCTGGATAAGCGTTTGGAGCAGCAGAAATGCGAAAAATTTTTTGCCTTCTCAACCATTTCTTGGTTTCAAACTCCCATATCTCGCGAACGGATTGACTTAACCGAAAAATTCCTATTGCGTCTGAAAGTAGAAACTCGCCCGATTACAACGGTACGTGTATTTTTCCCCTAGGCCATTCTGGTTAAGCGATTGGAGCAGCAGAATTGCGAAAAATTTGTTGTCTTGTCAACCATTTCTTAGCTTCAATGTCCCATATCTCGCGAACGGATTGACCTAACCCAAAAATTCCTGTTGCGTCTGAAAGTAGAAACTCGCCCGATTACAACGGTATGTGGATTTTTTCCCTAGGGCATTCTGGTTAAGCGTTTGGAGCAGCAGAATTGCGAAAAATTTGTTGTCTTCTCAAGCATTTCTTAGCTTCAAACTCTCATATCTCGCGAACGGATTGACCTAACCCAAAAATTCCTGTTGCGTCTGAAAGTAGAAACTCACCCGATTACAACGGTATGTGTATTTTTTCCCTAGGGCATTCTGGATAAGCGTTTGGAGCAGCAGAAATGCGACAAATTTTTTGCCTTCTCAACCATTTCTTGGCTTCAAACTCCCATATCTCGCGAACGGATTGTTCTAACCCAAAAATTCCTGTTGCGTCTGAAAGTAGAAACTCGCCCGATTACAATAGTATGTGTATTTTTTCCCTAGGCCATTCTGGTTAAGCGTTTGGAGCAGCAGTATTGCGAAAAATTTTTTGCCTTCTCAACCATTTCTTGGCTTCAAACTCCCATATCTCGCGAACGGATTGACTTAACCGAAAAATTCCTATTGCGTCTGAAAGTAGAAACTCGCCCGATTACAACGGTACGTGTATTTTTCCCCTAGGCCATTCTGGTTAAGCGATTGGAGCAGCAGAATTGCGAAAAATTTGTTGTCTTGTCAACCATTTCTTAGCTTCAAAGTCCCATATCTCGCGAACGGATTGACCTAACCCAAAAATTCCTGTTGCGTCTGAAAGTAGAAACTCACCCGATTACAACGGTATGTGTATTTTTTCCCTAGGGCATTCTGGATAAGCGTTTGGAGCAGCAGAAATGCGAAAAATTTTTTGCCTTCTCAACCATTTCTTGGCTTCAAACTCCCACATCTCGCGAACGGATTGTCCTAACCCAAAAATTCCTGTTGCGTCTGAAAGTAGAAACTCGCCCGATTACAATAGTATGTGTATTTTTTCCCTAGGCCATTCTGGTTAAGCGTTTGGAGCAGCAGTATTGCGAAAAATTTTTTGCCTTCTCAACCATTTCTTGGCTTCAAACTCCCATATCTCGCGAACGGATTGACCAAACCCAAAAATTCCTTATGCGTCTGAAAGTAGAAACTCGCCCGATTACAACGGTATGCGTATTTTTTCCCTAGGCCATTCTGGTGAAGCGTTTGGAGCAGCAGAATTGCGAAAAATTTGTTGTCTTCTCAAGCATTTCTTAGCTTCAAACTCTCATATCTCGCGAACGGATTGACCTAACCCAAAAATTCCTGTTGCGTCTGAAAGTAGAAACTCGCCCGATTACAACGGTATGTGTATTTTTTCCCTAGGGCATTCTGGATAAGCGTTTGGAGCAGCAGAAATGCGAAAAATTTTTTGCCTTCTCAACCATTTCTTGGCTTCAAACTGCCATATCTCGCGAACGGATTGACTTAACCGAAAAATTCCTATTGCGTCTGAAAGTAGAAACTCGCCCGATTACAACGGTACATGTGTTTTTCCCCTAGGCAATTCTGGTTAAGCGATTGGAGCAGCAGAATTGCGAAAAATTTGTTGTCTTGTCAACCATTTCTTAGCTTCAAAGTCCCATATCTCGCGAACGGATTGACCTAACCCAAAAATTCCTGTTGCGTCTGAAAGTAGAAACTCGCCCGATTACAACGGTATGTGGATTTTTTCCCTAGGGCATTCTGGTTAAGCGTTTGGAGCAGCAGAATTGCAAAAAATTTTTTGCCTTCTCAACCATTTCTTGGCTTCAAACTCCCATATCTCGCGAACGGATTGTCCTAACCCAAAAATTCCTGTTGCGTCTGAAAGTAGAAACTCGCCCGATTACAGTAGTATGTGTATTTTTTCCCTAGGCCATTCTGGTTAAGCGTTTGGAGCAGCAGTATTGCGAAAAATTTTTTGCCTTCTCAACCATTTCTTGGTTTCAAACTCCCATATCTCGCGAACGGATTGACTTAACCGAAAAATTCCTATTGCGTCTGAAAGTAGAAACTCGCCCGATTACAACGGTACGTGTATTTTTCCCCTAGGCCATTCTGGTTAAGCGATTGGAGCAGCAGAATTGCGAAAAATTTGTTGTCTTCTCAACCATTTCTTAGCTTCAAACTCTCATATCTCGCGAACGGATTGACCTAACCCAAAAATTCCTGTTGCGTCTGAAAGTAGAAACTCACCCGATTACAACGGTATGTGTATTTTTTCCCTAGGGCATTCTGGATAAGCGTTTGGAGCAGCAGAATTGCGAAAAATTTGTTGTCTTCTCAAGCATTTCTTAGCTTCAAACTCTCATATCTCGCGAACGGATTGACCTAACCCAAAAATTCCTGTTGCGTCCGAAAGTACAAACTCACCCGATTACAACGGTATGTGTATTTTTTCCCTAGGGCATTCTGGATAAGCGTTTGGAGCAGCAGAAATGCGAAAAATTTTTTGCCTTCTCAACCATTTCTTGGCTTCAAACTCCCATATCTCGCGAACGGATTGTCCTAACCCAAAAATTCCTGTTGCGTCTGAAAGTAGAAACTCGCCCGATTACAACGGTACGTGTATTTTTCCCCTAGGCCATTCTGGTTAAGCGATTGGAGCAGCAGAATTGCGAAAAATTTGTTGTCTTGTCAACCATTTCTTAGCTTCAAAGTCCCATATCTCGCGAACGGATTGACCTAACCCAAAAATTCCTGTTGCGTCTGAAAGTAGAAACTCGCCCGATTACAGTAGTATGTGTATTTTTTCCCTAGGCCATTCTGGTTGAGCGTTTGGAGCAGCATTATTGCGAAAAATTTTTTGCCTTCTCAACCATTTCTTGGTTTCAAACTCCCATATCTCGCGAACGGATTGACTTAACCGAAAAATTCCTATTGCGTCTGAAAGTAGAAACTCGCCCGATTACAACGGTACGTGTATTTTTCCCCTAGGCCATTCTGGTTAAGCGATTGGAGCAGCAGAATTGCGAAAAATTTGTTGTCTTGTCAACCATTTCTTAGCTTCAAAGTCCCATATCTCGCGAACGGATTGACCTAACCCAAAAATTCCTGTTGCGTCTGAAAGTAGAAACTCGCCCGATTACAACGGTATGTGGATTTTTTCCCTAGGGCATTCTGGTTAAGCGTTTGGAGCAGCAGAATTGCGAAAAATTTTTTGCCTTCTCAACCATTTCTTAGCTTCAAAGTCCCATATCTCACGAACGGATTGACCAAACCCAAAAATTCCTGCTGCGTCTGAAAGTAGAAACTCGCCCGATTACAACGGTATGCGTATTTTTTCCCTAGGCCATTCTGGTTAAGCGTTTGGAGCAGCAGAATTGCGAAAAATTTGTTGTCTTCTCAAGCATTTCTTAGCTTCAAACTCTCATATCTCGCGAACGGATTGACCTAACCCAAAAATTCCTGTTGCGTCTGAAAGTAGAAAGTCGCCCGATTACAACGGTATGTGTATTTTTTCCCTAGGGCATTCTGGATAAGCGTCTGGACCAGCAGAAGTGCGAAAAATTTTTTGCCTTCTCAACCATTTCTTGGCTTCAAACTCCCATATCTCGCGAACGGATTGTCCTAACCCAAAAATTCCTGTTGCGTCTGAAAGTAGAAACTCGCCCGATTACAATAGTATGTGTATTTTTTCCCTAGGCCATTCTGGTTAAGCGTTTGGAGCAGCAGTATTGCGAAAAATTTTTTGCCTTCTCAACCATTTCTTGGCTTCAAACTCCCATATCTCGCGAACGGATTGACTTAACCGAAAAATTCCTATTGCGTCTGAAAGTAGAAACTCGTCCGATCACAACGGTACGTGTATTTTTCCCCTAGGCCATTCTGGTTAAGCGATTGGAGCAGCAGAATTGCGAAAAATTTGTTGTCTTGTCAACCATTTCTTAGCTTCAAAGTCCCATATCTCACGAACGGATTGACCTAACCCAAAAATTCCTGTTGCGTCTGAAAGTAGAAACTCGCCCGATTACAACGGTATGTGGATTTTTTCCCTAGGGCATTCTGGTTAAGCGTTTGGAGAAGCAGAATTGCGAAAAATTTGTTGTCTTCTCAAGCATTTCTTAGCTTCAAAGTCTCATATCCCGCGAACGGATTGACCTAACCCAAAAATTCCTGTTGCGTCTGAAAGTAGAAACTCACCCGATTACAACGGTGTGTATTTTTTCCCTAGGGCATTCTGGATAAGCGTTTGGAGCAGCAGAAATGCGAAAAATTTTTTGCCTTCTCAACCATTTCTTGGTTTCAAACTCCCATATCTCGCGAACGGATTGACTTAACCGAAAAATTCCTATTGCGTCTGAAAGTAGAAACTCGCCCGATTACAACGGTACGTGTATTTTTCCCCTAGGCCATTCTGGTTAAGCGATTGGAGCAGCAGAATTGCGAAAAATTTGTTGTCTTGTCAACCATTTCTTAGCTTCAATGTCCCATATCTCGCGAACGGATTGACCTAACCCAAAAATTCCTGTTGCGTCTGAAAGTAGAAACTCGCCCGATTACAACGGTATGTGGATTTTTTCCCTAGGGCATTCTGGTTAAGCGTTTGGAGCAGCAGAATTGCGAAAAATTTGTTGTCTTCTCAAGCATTTCTTAGCTTCAAACTCTCATATCTCGCGAACGGATTGACCTAACCCAAAAATTCCTGTTGCGTCTGAAAGTAGAAACTCACCCGATTACAACGGTATGTGTATTTTTTCCCTAGGGCATTCTGGATAAGCGTTTGGAGCAGCAGAAATGCGACAAATTTTTTGCCTTCTCAACCATTTCTTGGCTTCAAACTCCCATATCTCGCGAACGGATTGTTCTAACCCAAAAATTCCTGTTGCGT
Organism: Ptiloglossa arizonensis; assembly: GCF_051014685.1. NCBI lineage: Eukaryota > Metazoa > Arthropoda > Insecta > Hymenoptera > Colletidae > Ptiloglossa > Ptiloglossa arizonensis. Next base: position 549,997 of record NW_027478749.1, on the reverse strand, counting down.
CTGAAAGTAGAAACTCGCCCGATTACAATAGTATGTGTATTTTTTCCCTAGGCCATTCTGGTTAAGCGTTTGGAGCAGCAGTATTGCGAAAAATTTTTTGCCTTCTCAACCATTTCTTGGCTTCAAACTCCCATATCTCGCGAACGGATTGACTTAACCGAAAAATTCCTATTGCGTCTGAAAGTAGAAACTCGCCCGATTACAACGGTACGTGTATTTTTCCCCTAGGCCATTCTGGTTAAGCGATTGGAGCAGCAGAATTGCGAAAAATTTGTTGTCTTGTCAACCATTTCTTAGCTTCAAAGTCCCATATCTCGCGAACGGATTGACCTAACCCAAAAATTCCTGTTGCGTCTGAAAGTAGAAACTCACCCGATTACAACGGTATGTGTATTTTTTCCCTAGGGCATTCTGGATAAGCGTTTGGAGCAGCAGAAATGCGAAAAATTTTTTGCCTTCTCAACCATTTCTTGGCTTCAAACTCCCACATCTCGCGAACGGATTGTCCTAACCCAAAAATTCCTGTTGCGTCTGAAAGTAGAAACTCGCCCGATTACAATAGTATGTGTATTTTTTCCCTAGGCCATTCTGGTTAAGCGTTTGGAGCAGCAGTATTGCGAAAAATTTTTTGCCTTCTCAACCATTTCTTGGCTTCAAACTCCCATATCTCGCGAACGGATTGACCAAACCCAAAAATTCCTTATGCGTCTGAAAGTAGAAACTCGCCCGATTACAACGGTATGCGTATTTTTTCCCTAGGCCATTCTGGTGAAGCGTTTGGAGCAGCAGAATTGCGAAAAATTTGTTGTCTTCTCAAGCATTTCTTAGCTTCAAACTCTCATATCTCGCGAACGGATTGACCTAACCCAAAAATTCCTGTTGCGTCTGAAAGTAGAAACTCGCCCGATTACAACGGTATGTGTATTTTTTCCCTAGGGCATTCTGGATAAGCGTTTGGAGCAGCAGAAATGCGAAAAATTTTTTGCCTTCTCAACCATTTCTTGGCTTCAAACTGCCATATCTCGCGAACGGATTGACTTAACCGAAAAATTCCTATTGCGTCTGAAAGTAGAAACTCGCCCGATTACAACGGTACATGTGTTTTTCCCCTAGGCAATTCTGGTTAAGCGATTGGAGCAGCAGAATTGCGAAAAATTTGTTGTCTTGTCAACCATTTCTTAGCTTCAAAGTCCCATATCTCGCGAACGGATTGACCTAACCCAAAAATTCCTGTTGCGTCTGAAAGTAGAAACTCGCCCGATTACAACGGTATGTGGATTTTTTCCCTAGGGCATTCTGGTTAAGCGTTTGGAGCAGCAGAATTGCAAAAAATTTTTTGCCTTCTCAACCATTTCTTGGCTTCAAACTCCCATATCTCGCGAACGGATTGTCCTAACCCAAAAATTCCTGTTGCGTCTGAAAGTAGAAACTCGCCCGATTACAGTAGTATGTGTATTTTTTCCCTAGGCCATTCTGGTTAAGCGTTTGGAGCAGCAGTATTGCGAAAAATTTTTTGCCTTCTCAACCATTTCTTGGTTTCAAACTCCCATATCTCGCGAACGGATTGACTTAACCGAAAAATTCCTATTGCGTCTGAAAGTAGAAACTCGCCCGATTACAACGGTACGTGTATTTTTCCCCTAGGCCATTCTGGTTAAGCGATTGGAGCAGCAGAATTGCGAAAAATTTGTTGTCTTCTCAACCATTTCTTAGCTTCAAACTCTCATATCTCGCGAACGGATTGACCTAACCCAAAAATTCCTGTTGCGTCTGAAAGTAGAAACTCACCCGATTACAACGGTATGTGTATTTTTTCCCTAGGGCATTCTGGATAAGCGTTTGGAGCAGCAGAAATGCGAAAAATTTGTTGTCTTCTCAACCATTTCTTGGCTTCAAACTCCCATATCTCGCGAACGGATTGTCCTAACCCAAAAATTCCTGTTGCGTCTGAAAGTAGAAACTCGCCCGATTACAACGGTATGTGTATTTTTTCCCTAGGGCATTCTGGATAAGCGTTTGGAGCAGCAGAAATGCGAAAAATTTTTTGCCTTCTCAACCATTTCTTGGCTTCAAACTGCCATATCTCGCGAACGGATTGACTTAACCGAAAAATTCCTATTGCGTCTGAAAGTAGAAACTCGCCCGATTACAACGGTACATGTGTTTTTCCCCTAGGCAATTCTGGTTAAGCGATTGGAGCAGCAGAATTGCGAAAAATTTGTTGTCTTGTCAACCATTTCTTAGCTTCAAAGTCCCATATCTCGCGAACGGATTGACCTAACCCAAAAATTCCTGTTGCGTCTGAAAGTAGAAACTCGCCCGATTACAACGGTATGTGGATTTTTTCCCTAGGGCATTCTGGTTAAGCGTTTGGAGCAGCAGAATTGCAAAAAATTTTTTGCCTTCTCAACCATTTCTTGGCTTCAAACTCCCATATCTCGCGAACGGATTGTCCTAACCCAAAAATTCCTGTTGCGTCTGAAAGTAGAAACTCGCCCGATTACAGTAGTATGTGTATTTTTTCCCTAGGCCATTCTGGTTAAGCGTTTGGAGCAGCAGTATTGCGAAAAATTTTTTGCCTTCTCAACCATTTCTTGGTTTCAAACTCCCATATCTCGCGAACGGATTGACTTAACCGAAAAATTCCTATTGCGTCTGAAAGTAGAAACTCGCCCGATTACAACGGTACGTGTATTTTTCCCCTAGGCCATTCTGGTTAAGCGATTGGAGCAGCAGAATTGCGAAAAATTTGTTGTCTTCTCAACCATTTCTTAGCTTCAAACTCTCATATCTCGCGAACGGATTGACCTAACCCAAAAATTCCTGTTGCGTCTGAAAGTAGAAACTCACCCGATTACAACGGTATGTGTATTTTTTCCCTAGGGCATTCTGGATAAGCGTTTGGAGCAGCAGAAATGCGAAAAATTTTTTGCCTTCTCAACCATTTCTTGGCTTCAAACTCCCATATCTCGCGAACGGATTGTCCTAACCCAAAAATTCCTGTTGCGTCTGAAAGTAGAAACTCGCCCGATTACAATAGTATGTGTATTTTTTCCCTAGGCCATTCTGGTTAAGCGTTTGGAGCAGCAGAAATGCGAAAAATTTTTTGCCTTCTCAACCATTTCTTGGCTTCAAACTGCCATATCTCGCGAACGGATTGACTTAACCGAAAAATTCCTATTGCGTCTGAAAGTAGAAACTCGCCCGATTACAACGGTACATGTGTTTTTCCCCTAGGCAATTCTGGTTAAGCGATTGGAGCAGCAGAATTGCGAAAAATTTGTTGTCTTGTCAACCATTTCTTAGCTTCAAAGTCCCATATCTCGCGAACGGATTGACCTAACCCAAAAATTCCTGTTGCGTCTGAAAGTAGAAACTCGCCCGATTACAACGGTATGTGGATTTTTTCCCTAGGGCATTCTGGTTAAGCGTTTGGAGCAGCAGAATTGCAAAAAATTTTTTGCCTTCTCAACCATTTCTTGGCTTCAAACTCCCATATCTCGCGAACGGATTGTCCTAACCCAAAAATTCCTGTTGCGTCTGAAAGTAGAAACTCGCCCGATTACAGTAGTATGTGTATTTTTTCCCTAGGCCATTCTGGTTAAGCGTTTGGAGCAGCAGTATTGCGAAAAATTTTTTGCCTTCTCAACCATTTCTTGGTTTCAAACTCCCATATCTCGCGAACGGATTGACTTAACCGAAAAATTCCTATTGCGTCTGAAAGTAGAAACTCGCCCGATTACAACGGTACGTGTATTTTTCCCCTAGGCCATTCTGGTTAAGCGATTGGAGCAGCAGAATTGCGAAAAATTTGTTGTCTTCTCAACCATTTCTTAGCTTCAAACTCTCATATCTCGCGAACGGATTGACCTAACCCAAAAATTCCTGTTGCGTCTGAAAGTAGAAACTCACCCGATTACAACGGTATGTGTATTTTTTCCCTAGGGCATTCTGGATAAGCGTTTGGAGCAGCAGAAATGCGAAAAATTTGTTGTCTTCTCAACCATTTCTTGGCTTCAAACTCCCATATCTCGCGAACGGATTGTCCTAACCCAAAAATTCCTGTTGCGTCTGAAAGTAGAAACTCGCCCGATTACAACGGTATGTGTATTTTTTCCCTAGGGCATTCTGGATAAGCGTTTGGAGCAGCAGAAATGCGAAAAATTTTTTGCCTTCTCAACCATTTCTTGGCTTCAAACTGCCATATCTCGCGAACGGATTGACTTAACCGAAAAATTCCTATTGCGTCTGAAAGTAGAAACTCGCCCGATTACAACGGTACATGTGTTTTTCCCCTAGGCAATTCTGGTTAAGCGATTGGAGCAGCAGAATTGCGAAAAATTTGTTGTCTTGTCAACCATTTCTTAGCTTCAAAGTCCCATATCTCGCGAACGGATTGACCTAACCCAAAAATTCCTGTTGCGTCTGAAAGTAGAAACTCGCCCGATTACAACGGTATGTGGATTTTTTCCCTAGGGCATTCTGGTTAAGCGTTTGGAGCAGCAGAATTGCAAAAAATTTTTTGCCTTCTCAACCATTTCTTGGCTTCAAACTCCCATATCTCGCGAACGGATTGTCCTAACCCAAAAATTCCTGTTGCGTCTGAAAGTAGAAACTCGCCCGATTACAGTAGTATGTGTATTTTTTCCCTAGGCCATTCTGGTTAAGCGTTTGGAGCAGCAGTATTGCGAAAAATTTTTTGCCTTCTCAACCATTTCTTGGTTTCAAACTCCCATATCTCGCGAACGGATTGACTTAACCGAAAAATTCCTATTGCGTCTGAAAGTAGAAACTCGCCCGATTACAACGGTACGTGTATTTTTCCCCTAGGCCATTCTGGTTAAGCGATTGGAGCAGCAGAATTGCGAAAAATTTGTTGTCTTCTCAACCATTTCTTAGCTTCAAACTCTCATATCTCGCGAACGGATTGACCTAACCCAAAAATTCCTGTTGCGTCTGAAAGTAGAAACTCACCCGATTACAACGGTATGTGTATTTTTTCCCTAGGGCATTCTGGATAAGCGTTTGGAGCAGCAGAAATGCGAAAAATTTTTTGCCTTCTCAACCATTTCTTGGCTTCAAACTCCCATATCTCGCGAACGGATTGTCCTAACCCAAAAATTCCTGTTGCGTCTGAAAGTAGAAACTCGCCCGATTACAATAGTATGTGTATTTTTTCCCTAGGCCATTCTGGTTAAGCGTTTGGAGCAGCAGTATTGCGAAAAATTTTTTGCCTTCTCAACCATTTCTTAGCTTCAAACTCCCATATCTCGCGAACGGATTGACTTAACCGAAAAATTCCTATTGCGTCTGAAAGTAGAAACTCGCCCGATTACAACGGTACGTGTATTTTTCCCATAGGCCATTCTGGTTAAGCGATTGGAGCAGCAGAATTGCGAAAAATTTGTTGTCTTGTCAACCATTTCTTAGCTTCAAAGTCCCATATCTCGCGAACGGATTGACCTAACCCAAAAATTCCTGTTGCGTCTGAAAGTAGAAACTCACCCGATTACAACGGTATGTGTATTTTTTCCCTAGGGCATTCTGGATAAGCGTTTGGAGCAGCAGAAATGCGAAAAATTTTTTGCCTTCTCAACCATTTCTTGGCTTCAAACTCCCACATCTCGTGAACGGATTGTCCTAACCCAAAAATTCCTGTTGCGTCTGAAAGTAGAAACTCGCCCGATTACAATAGTATGTGTATTTTTTCCCTAGGCCATTCTGGTTAAGCGTTTGGAGCAGCAGTATTGCGAAAAATTTTTTGCCTTCTCAACCATTTCTTGGCTTCAAACTCCCATATCTCGCGAACGGATTGACCAAACCCAAAAATTCCTTATGCGTCTGAAATTAGAAACTCGCCCGATTACAACGGTATGCGTATTTTTTCCCTAGGCCATTCTGGTTAAGCGTTTGGAGCAGCAGATTTGCGAAAAATTTGTTGTCTTCTCAAGCATTTCTTAGCTTCAAACTCTCATATCTCGCGAACGGATTGACCTAACCCAAAAATTCCTGTTGCGTCTGAAAGTAGAAACTCGCCCGATTACAACGGTATGTGTATTTTTTCCCTAGGGCATTCTGGATAAGCGTTTGGAGCAGCAGAAATGCGAAAAATTTTTTGCCTTCTCAACCATTTCTTGGCTTCAAACTCCCATATCTCGCGAACGGATTGTCCTAACCCAAAAATTCCTGTTGCGGCTGAAAGTAGAAACTCGCCCGATTACAATAGTATGTGTATTTTTTCCCTAGGCCATTCTGGTTAAGCGTTTGGAGCAGCAGTATTGCGAAAAATTTTTTGCCTTCTCAACCATTTCTTGGCTTCAAACTCCCATATCTCGCGAACGGATTGACTTAACCGAAAAATTCCTATTGCGTCTGAAAGTAGAAACTCGCCCGATTACAACGGTACATGTGTTTTTCCCCTAGGCAACTCTGGTTAAGCGATTGGAGCAGCAGAATTGCGAAAAATTTGTTGTCTTGTCAACCATTTCTTAGCTTCAAAGTCCCATATCTCGCGAACGGATTGACCTAACCCAAAAATTCCTGTTGCGTCTGAAAGTAGAAACTCGCCCGATTACAACGGTATGTGGATTTTTCCCCTAGGGCATTCTGGTTAAGCGTCTGGAGCAGCAGAATTGCGAAAAATTTTTTGCCTTCTCAACCATTTCTTGGCTTCAAACTCCCATATCTCGCGAACGGATTGTCCTAACCCAAAAATTCCTGTTGCGTCTGAAAGTAGAAACTCGCCCGATTACAGTAGTATGTGTATTTTTTCCCTAGGCCATTCTGGTTAAGCGTTTGGAGCAGCAGTATTGCGAAAAATTTTTTGCCTTCTCAACCATTTCTTGGCTTCAAACTCCCATATCTCGCGAACGGATTGTCCTAACCCAAAAATTCCTGTTGCGTCTGAAAGTAGAAACTCGCCCGATTACAATAGTATGTGTATTTTTTCCCTAGGCCATTCTGGTTAAGCGTTTGGAGCAGCAGTACTGCGAAAAATTTTTTGCCTTCTCAACCATTTCTTGGCTTCAAACTCCCATATCTCGCGAACGGATTGACTTAACCGAAAAATTCCTATTGCGTCTGAAAGTAGAAACTCGCCCGATTACAACGGTACATGTGTTTTTCCCCTAGGCAATTCTGGTTAAGCGATTGGAGCAGCAGAATTGCGAAAAATTTGTTGTCTTGTCAACCATTTCTTAGCTTCAAAGTCCCATATCTCGCGAACGGATTGACCTAACCCAAAAATTCCTGTTGCGTCTGAAAGTAGAAACTCGCCCGATTACAACGGTATGTGTATTTTTTCCCTAGGGCATTCTGGATAAGCGTTTGGAGCAGCAGAAATGCGAAAAATTTTTTGCCTTCTCAACCATTTCTTGGCTTCAAACTCCCATATCTCGCGAACGGATTGTCCTAACCCAAAAATTCCTGTTGCGTCTGAAAGTAGAAACTCGCCCGATTACAATAGTATGTGTATTTTTTCCCTAGGCCATTCTGGTTAAGCGTTTGGAGCAGCAGTATTGCGAAAAATTTTTTGCCTTCTCAACCATTTCTTAGCTTCAAACTCCCATATCTCGCGAACGGATTGACTTAACCGAAAAATTCCTATTGCGTCTGAAAGTAGAAACTCGCCCGATTACAACGGTACGTGTATTTTTCCCATAGGCCATTCTGGTTAAGCGATTGGAGCAGCAGAATTGCGAAAAATTTGTTGTCTTGTCAACCATTTCTTAGCTTCAAAGTCCCATATCTCGCGAACGGATTGACCTAACCCAAAAATTCCTGTTGCGTCTGAAAGTAGAAACTCACCCGATTACAACGGTATGTGTATTTTTTCCCTAGGGCATTCTGGATAAGCGTTTGGAGCAGCAGAAATGCGAAAAATTTTTTGCCTTCTCAACCATTTCTTGGCTTCAAACTCCCACATCTCGTGAACGGATTGTCCTAACCCAAAAATTCCTGTTGCGTCTGAAAGTAGAAACTCGCCCGATTACAATAGTATGTGTATTTTTTCCCTAGGCCATTCTGGTTAAGCGTTTGGAGCAGCAGTATTGCGAAAAATTTTTTGCCTTCTCAACCATTTCTTGGCTTCAAACTCCCATATCTCGCGAACGGATTGACCAAACCCAAAAATTCCTTATGCGTCTGAAATTAGAAACTCGCCCGATTACAACGGTATGCGTATTTTTTCCCTAGGCCATTCTGGTTAAGCGTTTGGAGCAGCAGATTTGCGAAAAATTTGTTGTCTTCTCAAGCATTTCTTAGCTTCAAACTCTCATATCTCGCGAACGGATTGACCTAACCCAAAAATTCCTGTTGCGTCTGAAAGTAGAAACTCGCCCGATTACAACGGTATGTGTATTTTTTCCCTAGGGCATTCTGGATAAGCGTTTGGAGCAGCAGAAATGCGAAAAATTTTTTGCCTTCTCAACCATTTCTTGGCTTCAAACTCCCATATCTCGCGAACGGATTGTCCTAACCCAAAAATTCCTGTTGCGGCTGAAAGTAGAAACTCGCCCGATTACAATAGTATGTGTATTTTTTCCCTAGGCCATTCTGGTTAAGCGTTTGGAGCAGCAGTATTGCGAAAAATTTTTTGCCTTCTCAACCATTTCTTGGCTTCAAACTCCCATATCTCGCGAACGGATTGACTTAACCGAAAAATTCCTATTGCGTCTGAAAGTAGAAACTCGCCCGATTACAACGGTACATGTGTTTTTCCCCTAGGCAACTCTGGTTAAGCGATTGGAGCAGCAGAATTGCGAAAAATTTGTTGTCTTGTCAACCATTTCTTAGCTTCAAAGTCCCATATCTCGCGAACGGATTGACCTAACCCAAAAATTCCTGTTGCGTCTGAAAGTAGAAACTCGCCCGATTACAACGGTATGTGGATTTTTCCCCTAGGGCATTCTGGTTAAGCGTCTGGAGCAGCAGAATTGCGAAAAATTTTTTGCCTTCTCAACCATTTCTTGGCTTCAAACTCCCATATCTCGCGAACGGATTGTCCTAACCCAAAAATTCCTGTTGCGTCTGAAAGTAGAAACTCGCCCGATTACAGTAGTATGTGTATTTTTTCCCTAGGCCATTCTGGTTAAGCGTTTGGAGCAGCAGTATTGCGAAAAATTTTTTGCCTTCTCAACCATTTCTTGGCTTCAAACTCCCATATCTCGCGAACGGATTGTCCTAACCCAAAAATTCCTGTTGCGTCTGAAAGTAGAAACTCGCCCGATTACAATAGTATGTGTATTTTTTCCCTAGGCCATTCTGGTTAAGCGTTTGGAGCAGCAGTACTGCGAAAAATTTTTTGCCTTCTCAACCATTTCTTGGCTTCAAACTCCCATATCTCGCGAACGGATTGACTTAACCGAAAAATTCCTATTGCGTCTGAAAGTAGAAACTCGCCCGATTACAACGGTACATGTGTTTTTCCCCTAGGCAATTCTGGTTAAGCGATTGGAGCAGCAGAATTGCGAAAAATTTGTTGTCTTGTCAACCATTTCTTAGCTTCAAAGTCCCATATCTCGCGAACGGATTGACCTAACCCAAAAATTCCTGTTGCGTCTGAAAGTAGAAACTCGCCCGATTACAACGGTATGTGGATTTTTTCCCTAGGGCATTCTGGTTAAGCGTTTGGAGCAGCAGAATTGCAAAAAATTTTTTGCCTTCTCAACCATTTCTTGGCTTCAAACTCCCATATCTCGCGAACGGATTGTCCTAACCCAAAAATTCCTGTTGCGTCTGAAAGTAGAAACTCGCCCGATTACAGTAGTATGTGTATTTTTTCCCTAGGCCATTCTGGTTAAGCGTTTGGAGCAGCAGTATTGCGAAAAATTTTTTGCCTTCTCAACCATTTCTTGGTTTCAAACTCCCATATCTCGCGAACGGATTGACTTAACCGAAAAATTCCTATTGCGTCTGAAAGTAGAAACTCGCCCGATTACAACGGTACGTGTATTTTTCCCCTAGGCCATTCTGGTTAAGCGATTGGAGCAGCAGAATTGCGAAAAATTTGTTGTCTTCTCAACCATTTCTTAGCTTCAAACTCTCATATCTCGCGAACGGATTGACCTAACCCAAAAATTCCTGTTGCGTCTGAAAGTAGAAACTCACCCGATTACAACGGTATGTGTATTTTTTCCCTAGGGCATTCTGGATAAGCGTTTGGAGCAGCAGAAATGCGAAAAATTTTTTGCCTTCTCAACCATTTCTTGGCTTCAAACTCCCATATCTCGCGAACGGATTGTCCTAACCCAAAAATTCCTGTTGCGTCTGAAAGTAGAAACTCGCCCGATTACAATAGTATGTGTATTTTTTCCCTAGGCCATTCTGGTTAAGCGTTTGGAGCAGCAGTATTGCGAAAAATTTTTTGCCTTCTCAACCATTTCTTAGCTTCAAACTCCCATATCTCGCGAACGGATTGACTTAACCGAAAAATTCCTATTGCGTCTGAAAGTAGAAACTCGCCCGATTACAACGGTACGTGTATTTTTCCCATAGGCCATTCTGGTTAAGCGATTGGAGCAGCAGAATTGCGAAAAATTTGTTGTCTTGTCAACCATTTCTTAGCTTCAAAGTCCCATATCTCGCGAACGGATTGACCTAACCCAAAAATTCCTGTTGCGTCTGAAAGTAGAAACTCACCCGATTACAACGGTATGTGTATTTTTTCCCTAGGGCATTCTGGATAAGCGTTTGGAGCAGCAGAAATGCGAAAAATTTTTTGCCTTCTCAACCATTTCTTGGCTTCAAACTCCCACATCTCGTGAACGGATTGTCCTAACCCAAAAATTCCTGTTGCGTCTGAAAGTAGAAACTCGCCCGATTACAATAGTATGTGTATTTTTTCCCTAGGCCATTCTGGTTAAGCGTTTGGAGCAGCAGTATTGCGAAAAATTTTTTGCCTTCTCAACCATTTCTTGGCTTCAAACTCCCATATCTCGCGAACGGATTGACCAAACCCAAAAATTCCTTATGCGTCTGAAATTAGAAACTCGCCCGATTACAACGGTATGCGTATTTTTTCCCTAGGCCATTCTGGTTAAGCGTTTGGAGCAGCAGATTTGCGAAAAATTTGTTGTCTTCTCAAGCATTTCTTAGCTTCAAACTCTCATATCTCGCGAACGGATTGACCTAACCCAAAAATTCCTGTTGCGTCTGAAAGTAGAAACTCGCCCGATTACAACGGTATGTGTATTTTTTCCCTAGGGCATTCTGGATAAGCGTTTGGAGCAGCAGAAATGCGAAAAATTTTTTGCCTTCTCAACCATTTCTTGGCTTCAAACTCCCATATCTCGCGAACGGATTGTCCTAACCCAAAAATTCCTGTTGCGGCTGAAAGTAGAAACTCGCCCGATTACAATAGTATGTGTATTTTTTCCCTAGGCCATTCTGGTTAAGCGTTTGGAGCAGCAGTATTGCGAAAAATTTTTTGCCTTCTCAACCATTTCTTGGCTTCAAACTCCCATATCTCGCGAACGGATTGACTTAACCGAAAAATTCCTATTGCGTCTGAAAGTAGAAACTCGCCCGATTACAACGGTACATGTGTTTTTCCCCTCGGCAACTCTGGTTAAGCGATTGGAGCAGCAGAATTGCGAAAAATTTGTTGTCTTGTCAACCATTTCTTAGCTTCAAAGTCCCATATCTCGCGAACGGATTGACCTAACCCAAAAATTCCTGTTGCGTCTGAAAGTAGAAACTCGCCCGATTACAACGGTATGTGGATTTTTCCCCTAGGGCATTCTGGTTAAGCGTCTGGAGCAGCAGAATTGCGAAAAATTTTTTGCCTTCTCAACCATTTCTTGGCTTCAAACTCCCATATCTCGCGAACGGATTGTCCTAACCCAAAAATTCCTGTTGCGTCTGAAAGTAGAAACTCGCCCGATTACAGTAGTATGTGTATTTTTTCCCTAGGCCATTCTGGTTAAGCGTTTGGAGCAGCAGTATTGCGAAAAATTTTTTGCCTTCTCAACCATTTCTTGGCTTCAAACTCCCATATCTCGCGAACGGATTGTCCTAACCCAAAAATTCCTGTTGCGTCTGAAAGTAGAAACTCGCCCGATTACAATAGTATGTGTATTTTTTCCCTAGGCCATTCTGGTTAAGCGTTTGGAGCAGCAGTACTGCGAAAAATTTTTTGCCTTCTCAACCATTTCTTGGCTTCAAACTCCCATATCTCGCGAACGGATTGACTTAACCGAAAAATTCCTATTGCGTCTGAAAGTAGAAACTCGCCCGATTACAACGGTACATGTGTTTTTCCCCTAGGCAACTCTGGTTAAGCGATTGGAGCAGCAGAATTGCGAAAAATTTGTTGTCTTGTCAACCATTTCTTAGCTTCAAAGTCCCATATCTCGCGAACGGATTGACCTAACCCAAAAATTCCTGTTGCGTCTGAAAGTAGAAACTCGCCCGATTACAACGGTATGTGGATTTTTCCCCTAGGGCATTCTGGTTAAGCGTTTGGAGCAGCAGAATTGCGAAAAATTTTTTGCCTTCTCAACCATTTCTTGGCTTCAAACTCCCATATCTCGCGAACGGATTGACTTAACCGAAAAATTACTATTGCGTCTGAAAGTAGAAACTCGCCCGATTACAACGGTACGTGTATTTTTCCCCTAGGCCATTCTGGTTAAGCGATTGGAGCAGCAGAATTGCGAAAAATTTGTTGTCTTGTCAACCATTTCTTATCTTCAAAGTCCCATATCTCGCGAACGGATTGACCTAACCCAAAAATTCCTGTTGCGTCTGAAAGTAGAAACTCGCCCGATTACAACGGTATGTGGATTTTTTCCCTAGGGCATTCTGGTTAAGCGTTTGGAGCAGCAGAATTGCGAAAAATTTTTTGCCTTCTCAACCATTTCTTGGCTTCAAACTCCCATATCTCACGAACGGATTGACCTAACCCAAAAATTCCTGTTGCGTCTGAAAGTAGAAACTCGCCCGATTACAACGGTATGTGTATTTTTTCCCTAGCCCATTCTGGTTAAGCGTTTGGAGCAGCAGAATTGCGAAAAATTTGTTGTCTTCTCAACCATTTCTTAGCTTCAAAGTCCCATATCTCGCGAACGGATTGACCAAACCCAAAAATTCCTTCTGCGTCTGAAAGTAGAAACTCGCCCGATTACAACGGTATGCGTATTTTTTTCCTAGGCCATTCTGGTTAAGCGTTTGGAGCAGCAGATTTGCGAAAAATTTGTTGTCTTCTCAACCATTTCTTAGCTTCAAAGTCCCATATCTCACGAACGGATTGACCAAACCCAAAAATTCCTGCTGCGTCTGAAAGTAGAAACTCGCCCGATTACAACGGTATGCGTATTTTTTCCCTAGGCCATTCTGGTTAAGCGTTTGGAGCAGCAGATTTGCGAAAAATTTGTTGTCTTCTCGACCATTTCTTAGCTTCAAAGTCCCATATCTCGCGAACGGATTGACCAAACCCAAAAATTCCTTATGCGTCTGAAAGTAGAAACTCGCCCGATTACAATAGTATGTGTATTTTTTCCCTAGGCCATTCTGGTTAAGCGTTTGGAGCAGCAGTATTGCCAAAAATTTTTTGCCTTCTCAACCATTTCTTGGCTTCAAACTCCCATATCTCGCGAACGGATTGACTTAACCGAAAAATTCCTATTGCGTCTGAAAGTAGAAACTCGCCCGATTACAACGGTACGTGTATTTTTCCCCTAGGCCATTCTGGTTAAGCGATTGGAGCAGCAGAATTGCGAAAAATTTGTTGTCTTGTCAACCATTTCTTAGCTTCAAAGCCCCATATCTCGCGAACGGATTGACCTAACCCAAAAATTCCTGTTGCGTCTGAAAGTAGAAACTCACCCGATTACAACGGTATTTGTATTTTTTCCCTAGGGCATTCTGGATAAGCGTTTGGAGCAGCAGAAATGCGAAAAATTTTTTGCCTTCTCAACCATTTCTTGGCTTCAAACTCCCACATCTCGCGAACGGATTGTCCTAACCCAAAAATTCCTGTTGCGTCTGAAAGTAGAAACTCGCCCGATTACAATAGTATGTGTATTTTTTCCCTAGGCCATTCCGGTTAAGCGTTTGGAGCAGCAGTATTGCGATAAATTTTTTGCCTTCTCAACCATTTCTTGGCTTCAAACTCCCATATCTCGCGATTGGATTGACCAAACCCAAAAATTCCTTATGCGTCTGAAAGTAGAAACTCGCCCGATTACAACGGTATGCGTATTTTTTCCCTAGGCCATTCTGGTTAAGCGTTTGGAGCAGCAGAATTGCGAAAAATTTGTTGTCTTCTCAAGCATTTCTTAGCTTCAAACTCTCATATCTCGCGAACGGATTGACCTAACCCAAAAATTCCTGTTGCGTCTGAAAGTAGAAACTCGCCCGATTACAACGGTATGTGTATTTTTTCCCTAGGGCATTCTGGATAAGCGTTCGGAGCAGCAGAAATGCGAAAAATTTTTTGCCTTCTCAACCATTTCTTGGCTTCAAACTCCCATATCTCGCGAACGGATTGTCCTAACCCAAAAATTCCTGTTGCGTCTGAAAGTAGAAACTCGCCCGATTACAATAGTATGTGTATTTTTTCCCTAGGCCATTCTGGTTAAGCGTTTGGAGCAGCAGTATTGCGAAAAATTTTTTGCCTTCTCAACCATTTCTTGGCTTCAAACTCCCATATCTCGCGAACGGATTGACTTAACCGAAAAATTCCTATTGCGTCTGAAAGTAGAAACTCGCCCGATTACAACGGTACATGTGTTTTTCCCCTAGGCAACTCTGGTTAAGCGATTGGAGCAGCAGAATTGCGAAAAATTTGTTGTCTTGTCAACCATTTCTTAGCTTCAAAGTCCCATATCTCGCGAACGGATTGACCTAACCCAAAAATTCCTGTTGCGTCTGAAAGTAGAAACTCGCCCGATTACAACGGTATGTGGATTTTTTCCCTAGGGCATTCTGGTTAAGCGTTTGGAGCAGCAGAATTGCGAAAAATTTTTTGCCTTCTCAACCATTTCTTGGTTTCAAACTCCCATATCTCGCGAACGGATTGTCCTAACCCAAAAATTCCTGTTGCGTCTGAAAGTAGAAACTCGCCCGATTACAGTAGTATGTGTATTTTTTCCCTAGGCCATTCTGGTTAAGCGTTTGGAGCAGCAGTATTGCGAAAAATTTTTTGCCTTCTCAACCATTTCTTGGCTTCAAACTCCCATATCTCGCGAACGGATTGACTTAACCGAAAAATTCCTATTGCGTCTGAAAGTAGAAACTCGCCCGATTACAACGGTACGTGTATTTTTCCCCTAGGCCATTCTGGTTAAGCGATTGGAGCAGCAGAATTGCGAAAAATTTGTTGTCTTGTCAACCATTTCTTATCTTCAAAGTCCCATATCTCGCGAACGGATTGACCTAACCCAAAAATTCCTGTTGCGTCTGAAAGTAGAAACTCGCCCGATTACAACGGTATGTGGATTTTTTCCCTAGGGCATTCTGGTTAAGCGTTTGGAGCAGCAGAATTGCGAAAAATTTTTTGCCTTCTCAACCATTTCTTGGCTTCAAACTCCCATATCTCGCGAACGGATTGACCTAACCCAAAAATTCCTGTTGCGTCTGAAAGTAGAAACTCGCCCGATTACAACGGTATGTGTATTTTTTCCCTAGCCCATTCTGGTTAAGCGTTTGGAGCAGCAGAATTGCGAAAAATTTGTTGTCTTCTCAACCATTTCTTAGCTTCAAAGTCCCATATCTCGGGAACGGATTGACCAAACCCAAAAATTCCTTCTGCGTCTGAAAGTAGAAACTCGCCCGATTACAACGGTATGCGTATTTTTTTCCTAGGCCATTCTGGTTAAGCGTTTGGAGCAGCAGATTTGCGAAAAATTTGTTGTCTTCTCAACCATTTCTTAGCTTCAAAGTCCCATATCTCACGAACGGATTGACCAAACCCAAAAATTCCTGCTGCGTCTGAAAGTAGAAACTCGCCCGATTACAACGGTATGCGTATTTTTTCCCTAGGCCATTCTGGTTAAGCGGTTGGAGCAGCAGATTTGCGAAAAATTTGTTGTCTTCTCGACCATTTCTTAGCTTCAAAGTCCCATATCTCGCGAACGGATTGACCAAACCCAAAAATTCCTTATGCGTCTGAAAGTAGAAACTCGCCCGATTACAACGGTATGCGTATTTTTTCCCTAGCCCATTCTGGTTAAACGTTTGGAGCAGCAGAATTGCGAAAAATTTGTTGTCTTCTCAAGCATTTCTTAGCTTCACACTCTCATATCTCGCGAACGGATTGACCTAACCCAAAAATTCCTGTTGCGTCTGAAAGTAGAAACTCGCCCGATTACAACGGTATGTGTATTTTTTCCCTAGGGCATTCTGGATAAGCGATTGGAGCAGCAGAATTGCGAAAAATTTGTTGTCTTGTCAACCATTTCTTAGCTTCAAAGTCCCATATCTCGCGAACGGATTGACCTAACCCAAAAATTCCTGTTGCGTCTGAAAGTAGAAACTCGCCCGATTACAACGGTATGTGGATTTTTTCCCTAGGGCATTCTGGTTAAGCGTTTGGAGCAGCAGAAATGCGAAAAATTTTTTGCCTTCTCAACCATTTCTTGGCTTCAAACTCCCATATCTCGCGAACGGATTGTCCTAACCCAAAAATTCCTGTTGCGTCTGAAAGTAGAAACTCGCCCGATTACAATAGTATGTGTATTTTTTCCCTAGGCCATTCTGGTTACGCGTTTGGAGCAGCAGTATTGCGAAAAATTTTTTGCCTTCTCAACCATTTCTTGGCTTCAAACTCCCATATCTCGCGAACGGATTGACTTAACCGAAAAATTCCTATTGCGTCTGAAAGTAGAAACTCGCCCGATTACAACGGTACGTGCATTTTTCCCCTAGGCAATTCTGGTTAAGCGATTGGAGCAGCAGAATTGCGAAAAATTTGTTGTCTTGTCAACCATTTCTTAGCTTCAAAGTCCCATATCTCGCGAACGGATTGACCTAACCCAAAAATTCCTGTTGCGTCTGAAAGTAGAAACTCGCCCGATTACAACGGTATGTGTATTTTTTCCCTAGCCCATTCTGGTTAAGCGTTTGGAGCAGCAGAATTGCGAAAAATTTGTTGTCTTCTCAACCATTTCTTAGCTTCAAAGTCCCATATCTCGCGAACGGATTGACCAAACCAAAAAATTCCTTCTGCGTCTGAAAGTAGAAACTTGCCCGATTACAACGGTATGCGTATTTTTTTCCTAGGCCATTCTGGTTAAGCGTTTGGAGCAGCAGATTTGCGAAAAATTTGTTGTCTTCTCAACCATTTCTTAGCTTCAAAGTCCCATATCTCACGAACGGATTGACCAAACCCAAAAATTCCTGCTGCGTCTGAAAGTAGAAACTCGCCCGATTACAACGGTATGCGTATTTTTTCCCTAGGCCATTCTGGTTAAGCGGTTGGAGCAGCAGATTTGCCAAAAATTTGTTGTCTTCTCGACCATTTCTTAGCTTCAAAGTCCCATATCTCGCGAACGGATTGACCAAACCCAAAAATTCCTTATGCGTCTGAAAGTAGAAACTCGCCCGATTACAACGGTATGCGTATTTTTTCCCTAGCCCATTCTGGTTAAACGTTTGGAGCAGCAGAATTGCGAAAAATTTGTTGTCTTCTCAAGCATTTCTTAGCTTCACACTCTCATATCTCGCGAACGGATTGACCTAACCCAAAAATTCCTGTTGCGTCTGAAAGTAGAAACTCGCCCGATTACAACGGTATGTGTATTTTTTCCCTAGGGCATTCTGGATAAGCGATTGGAGCAGCAGAATTGCGAAAAATTTGTTGTCTTGTCAACCATTTCTTAGCTTCAAAGTCCCATATCTCGCGAACGGATTGACCTAACCCAAAAATTCCTGTTGCGTCTGAAAGTAGAAACTCGCCCGATTACAACGGTATGTGGATTTTTTCCCTAGGGCATTCTGGTTAAGCGTTTGGAGCAGCAGAAATGCGAAAAATTTTTTGCCTTCTCAACCATTTCTTGGCTTCAAACTCCCATATCTCGCGAACGGATTGTCCTAACCCAAAAATTCCTGTTGCGTCTGAAAGTAGAAACTCGCCCGATTACAATAGTATGTGTATTTTTTCCCTAGGCCATTCTGGTTAAGCGTTTGGAGCAGCAGTATTGCGAAAAATTTTTTGCCTTCTCAACCATTTCTTGGCTTCAAACTCCCATATCTCGCGAACGGATTGACTTAACCGAAAAATTCCTATTGCGTCTGAAAGTAGAAACTCGCCCGATTACAACGGTACGTGCATTTTTCCCCTAGGCAATTCTGGTTAAGCGATTGGAGCAGCAGAATTGCGAAAAATTTGTTGTCTTGTCAACCATTTCTTAGCTTCAAAGTCCCATATCTCGCGAACGGATTGACCTAACCCAAAAATTCCTGTTGCGTCTGAAAGTAGAAACTCGCCCGATTACAACGGTATGTGGATTTTTTCCCTAGGGCATTCTGGTTAAGCGTTTGGAGCAGCAGAATTGCGAAAAATTTTTTGCCTTCTCAACCATTTCTTGGCTTCAAACTCCCATATCTCGCGAACGGATTGACCTAACCCAAAAATTCCTGTTGCGTCTGAAAGTAGAAACTCGCCCAATTACAACGGTATGTGGATTTTTTCCCTAGGGCATTCTGGTTAAGCGTTTGGAGCAGCAGAATTGCGAAAAATTTGTTGTCTTCTCAAGCATTTCTTAGCTTCAAACTCTCATATCTCGCGCACGGATTGACCTAACCCAAAAATTCCTGTTGCGTCTGAAAGTAGAAACTCGCCCGATTACAACGGTATGTGTATTTTTTCGCTAGGGCATTCTGGATAAGCGTTTGGAGCAGCAGAAATGCGAAAAATTTTTTGCCTTCTCAACCATTTCTTGGCTTCAAACTCCCATATCTCGCGAACGGATTGTCCTAACCCAAAAATTCCTGTTGCGTCTGAAAGTAGAAACTCGCCCGATTACAATAGCATGTGTATTTTTTCCCTAGGCCATTCTGGTTAAGCGTTTGGAGCAGCAGTATTGCGAAAAATTTTTTGCCTTCTCAACCATTTCTTGGCTTCAAACTCCCATATCTCGCGAACGGATTGACTTAACCGAAAAATTCCTATTGCGTCTGAAAGTAGAAACTCGCCCGATTACAACGGTATGTGTATTTTTCCCCTGGGCCATTCTGGTTAAGCGATTGGAGCAGCAGAATTGCGAAAAATTTGTTGTCTTGTCAACCATTTCTTAGCTTCAAAGTCCCATATCTCGCGAACGGATTGACCTAACCCAAAAATTCCTGTTGCGTCTGAAAGTAGAAACTCGCCCGATTACAACGGTACGTGTATTTTTCCCCTAGACCATTCTGGTTAAGCGATTGGAGCAGCAGAATTGCGAAAAATTTGTTGTCTTGTCAACCATTTCTTAGCTTCAAAGTCCCATATCTCGCGAACGGATTGACCTAACCCAAAAATTCCTGTTGCGTCTGAAAGTAGAAACTCACCCGATTACAACGGTATGTGTATTTTTTCCCTAGGGCATTCTGGATAAGCGTTTGGAGCAGCAGTATTGCGAAAAATTTTTTGCCTTCTCAACCATTTCTTGGCTTCAAACTCCCATATCTCGCGAACGGATTGACCAAACCCAAAAATTCCTTATGCGTCTGAAAGTAGAAACTCGCCCGATTACAACGGTATGCGTATTTTTTCCCTAGGCCATTCTGGTTAAGCGTTTGGAGCAGCAGAATTGCGAAAAATTTGTTGTCTTCTCAAGCATTTCTTAGCTTCAAACTCTCATATCTCGCGAACGGATTGACCTAACCCAAAAATTCCTGTTGCGTCTGAAAGTAGAAACTCGCCCGATTACAACGGTATGTGTATTTTTTCCCTAGGGCATTCTGGATAAGCGTTTGGAGCAGCAGAAATGCGAAAAATTTTTTGCCTTCTCAACCATTTCTTGGCTTCAAACTCCCATATCTCGCGAACGGATTGTCCTAACCCAAAAATTCCTGTTGCGTCTGAAAGTAGAAACTCGCCCGATTACAATAGTATGTGTATTTTTTCCCTAGGCCATTCTGGTTAAGCGTTTGGAGCAGCAGAATTGCGAAAAATTTGTTGTCTTCTCAACCATTTCTTGGCTTCAAACTCCCATATCTCGCGAACGGATTGACTTAACCGAAAAATTCCTATTGCGTCTGAAAGTAGAAACTCGCCCGATTACAACGGTACATGTGTTTTTCCCCTAGGCAACTCTGGTTAAGCGATTGGAGCAGCAGAATTGCGAAAAATTTGTTGTCTTGTCAACCATTTCTTAGCTTCAAAGTCCCATATCTCGCGAACGGATTGACCTAACCCAAAAATTCCTGTTGCGTCTGAAAGTACAAACTCGCCCGATTACAACGGTATGTGGATTTTTTCCCTAGGGCATTCTGGTTAAGCGTTTGGAGCAGCAGAATTGCGAAAAATTTTTTGCCTTCTCAACCATTTCTTGGCTTCAAACTCCCATATCTCGCGAACGGATTGTCCTAACCCAAAAATTCCTGTTGCGTCTGAAAGTAGAAACTCGCCCGATTACAGTAGTATGTGTATTTTTTCCCTAGGCCATTCTGGTTAAGCGTTTGGAGCAGCAGTATTGCGAAAAATTTTTTGCCTTCTCAACCATTTCTTGGCTTCAAACTCCCATATCTCGCGAACGGATTGACTTAACCGAAAAATTCCTATTGCGTCCGAAAGTAGAAACTCGCCCGATTACAACGGTACGTGAATTTTTCCCCTAGGCCATTCTGGTTAAGCGATTGGAGCAGCAGAATTGCGAAAAATTTGTTGTCTTGTCAACCATTTCTTATCTTCAAAGTCCCATATCTCGCGAACGGATTGACCTAACCCAAAAATTCCTGTTGCGTCTGAAAGTAGAAACTCGCCCGATTACAACGGTATGTGGATTTTTTCCCTAGGGCATTCTGGTTAAGCGTTTGGAGCAGCAGAATTGCGAAAAATTTTTTGCCTTCTCAACCATTTCTTGGCTTCAAACTCCCATATCTCGCGAACGGATTGACCTAACCCAAAAATTCCTGTTGCGTCTGAAAGTAGAAACTCGCCCGATTACAACGGTATGTGTATTTTTTCCCTAGCCCATTCTGGTTAAACGTTTGGAGCAGCAGAATTGCGAAAAATTTGTTGTCTTCTCAAGCATTTCTTAGCTTCAAACTCTCATATCTCGCGAACGGATTGACCTAACCCAAAAATTCCTGTTGCGTCTGAAAGTAGAAACTCGCCCGATTACAACGGTATGTGTATTTTTTCCCTAGGGCATTCTGGATAAGCGTTTGGAGCAGCAGAAATGCGAAAAATTTTTTGCCTTCTCAACCATTTCTTGGCTTCAAACTCCCATATCTCGCGAACGGATTGACTTAACCGAAAAATTCCTATTGCGTCTGAAAGTAGAAACACGCCCGATTACAATGGTACGTGTATTTTTCCCCTAGGCCATTCTGGTTAAGCGATTGGAGCAGCAGAATTGCGAAAAATTTGTTGTCTTGTCAACCATTTCTTAGCTTCAAAGTCCCATATCTCGCGAACGGATTGACCTAACCCAAAAATTCCTGTTGCGTCTGAAAGTAGAAACTCGCCCGATTACAACGGTATGTGGATTTTTTCCCTAGGGCATTCTGGTTAAGCGTTTGGAGCAGCAGAATTGCGAAAAATTTGTTGTCTTCTCAAGCATTTCTTAGCTTCAAAGTCTCAAATCTCGCGAACGGATTGACCTAACCCAAAAATTCCTGTTGCGTCTGAAAGTAGAAACTCACCCGATTAAAACGGTGTGTATTTTTTCCCTAGGGCATTCTGGATAAGCGTTTGGAGCAGCAGAAATGCGAAAAATTTTTTGCCTTCTCAACCATTTCTTGGCTTCAAACTCCCATATCTCGCGAACGGATTGTCCTAACCCAAAAATTCCTGTTGCGTCTGAAAGTAGAAACTCGCCCGATTACAATAGTATGTGTATTTTTTCCCTAGGCCATTCTGGTTAAGCGTTTGGAGCAGCAGTATTGCGAAAAATTTTTTGCCTTCTCAACCATTTCTTGGCTTCAAACTCCCATATCTCGCGAACGGATTGACTTAACCGAAAAATTCCTATTGCGTCTGAAAGTAGAAACTCGCCCGATTACAACGGTACGTGCATTTTTCCCCTAGGCCATTCTGGTTAAGCGTTTGGATCAGCAGAATTGCGAAAAATTTTATGCCTTCTCAACCATTTCTTGGCTTCAACCTCCCATATCTCGCGAACGGATTGACCTAACCCAAAAATTCCTGTTGCGTCTGATAGTAGAAACTCGCCCGATTACAACGGTATGTGTATTTTTTCCCTAGGGCATTCTGGATAAGCGTTTGGAGCAGCAGAATTGCGAAAAATTTGTTGTCTTCTCAAGCATTTCTTAGCTTCAAACTCTCATATCTCGCGAACGGATTGACCTAACCCAAAAATTCCTTATGCGTCTGAAAGTAGAAACTCGCCCGATTACAACGGTATGCGTATTTTTTCCCTAGGCCATTCTGGTTAAGCGTTTGGAGCAGCAGAATTGCGAAAAATTTGTTGTCTTCTCAAGCATTTCTTAGCTTCAAACTCTCATATCTCGCGAACGGATTGACCTAACCCAAAAATTCCTGTTGCGTCTGAAAGTAGAAACTCGCCCGATTACAACGGTATGTGTATTTTTTCCCTAGGGCATTCTGGATAAGCGTTTGGAGCAGCAGAAATGCGAAAAATTTTTTGCCTTCTCAACCATTTCTTGGCTTCAAACTCCCATATCTCGCGAACGGATTGACTTAACCGAAAAATTCCTATTGCGTCTGAAAGTAGAAACTCGCCCGATTACAACGGTACGTGCATTTTTCCCCTAGGCAATTCTGGTTAAGCGATTGGAGCAGCAGAATTGCGAAAAATTTGTTGTCTTGTCAACCATTTCTTAGCTTCAAAGTCCCATATCTCGCGAACGGATTGACCTAACCCAAAAATTCCTGTTGCGTCTGAAAGTAGAAACTCGCCCGATTACAACGGTATGTGGATTTTTTCCCTAGGGCATTCTGGTTAAGCGTTTGGAGCAGCAGAATTGCGAAAAATTTTTTGCCTTCTCAACCATTTCTTGGCTTCAAACTCCCATATCTCGCGAACGGATTGACCTAACCCAAAAATTCCTGTTGCGTCTGAAAGTAGAAACTCGCCCAATTACAACGGTATGTGGATTTTTTCCCTAGGGCATTCTGGTTAAGCGTTTGGAGCAGCAGAATTGCGAAAAATTTGTTGTCTTCTCAAGCATTTCTTAGCTTCAAACTCTCATATCTCGCGAACGGATTGACCTAACCCAAAAATTCCTGTTGCGTCTGAAAGTAGAAACTCGCCCGATTACAACGGTATGTGTATTTTTTCGCTAGGGCATTCTGGATAAGCGTTTGGAGCAGCAGAAATGCGAAAAATTTTTTGCCTTCTCAACCATTTCTTGGCTTCAAACTCCCATATCTCGCGAACGGATTGTCCTAACCCAAAAATTCCTGTTGCGTCTGAAAGTAGAAACTCGCCCG
Organism: Ptiloglossa arizonensis; assembly: GCF_051014685.1. NCBI lineage: Eukaryota > Metazoa > Arthropoda > Insecta > Hymenoptera > Colletidae > Ptiloglossa > Ptiloglossa arizonensis. The sequence goes on along the minus strand of NW_027478749.1, from coordinate 526,437 downwards.
ATTACAATAGCATGTGTATTTTTTCCCTAGGCCATTCTGGTTAAGCGTTTGGAGCAGCAGTATTGCGAAAAATTTTTTGCCTTCTCAACCATTTCTTGGCTTCAAACTCCCATATCTCGCGAACGGATTGACTTAACCGAAAAATTCCTATTGCGTCTGAAAGTAGAAACTCGCCCGATTACAACGGTATGTGTATTTTTCCCCTGGGCCATTCTGGTTAAGCGATTGGAGCAGCAGAATTGCGAAAAATTTGTTGTCTTGTCAACCATTTCTTAGCTTCAAAGTCCCATATCTCGCGAACGGATTGACCTAACCCAAAAATTCCTGTTGCGTCTGAAAGTAGAAACTCGCCCGATTACAACGGTATGTGTATTTTTTCCCTAGGGCATTCTGGATAAGCGTTTGGAGCAGCAGAAATGCGAAAAATTTTTTGCCTTCTCAACCATTTCTTGGCTTCAAACTCCCATATCTCGCGAACGGATTGTCCTAACCCAAAAATTCCTGTTGCGTCTGAAAGTAGAAACTCGCCCGATTACAATAGTATGTGTATTTTTTCCCTAGGCCATTCTGGTTAAGCGTTTGGAGCAGCAGAATTGCGAAAAATTTGTTGTCTTCTCAACCATTTCTTGGCTTCAAACTCCCATATCTCGCGAACGGATTGACTTAACCGAAAAATTCCTATTGCGTCTGAAAGTAGAAACTCGCCCGATTACAACGGTACATGTGTTTTTCCCCTAGGCAACTCTGGTTAAGCGATTGGAGCAGCAGAATTGCGAAAAATTTGTTGTCTTGTCAACCATTTCTTAGCTTCAAAGTCCCATATCTCGCGAACGGATTGACCTAACCCAAAAATTCCTGTTGCGTCTGAAAGTACAAACTCGCCCGATTACAACGGTATGTGGATTTTTTCCCTAGGGCATTCTGGTTAAGCGTTTGGAGCAGCAGAATTGCGAAAAATTTTTTGCCTTCTCAACCATTTCTTGGCTTCAAACTCCCATATCTCGCGAACGGATTGTCCTAACCCAAAAATTCCTGTTGCGTCTGAAAGTAGAAACTCGCCCGATTACAGTAGTATGTGTATTTTTTCCCTAGGCCATTCTGGTTAAGCGTTTGGAGCAGCAGTATTGCGAAAAATTTTTTGCCTTCTCAACCATTTCTTGGCTTCAAACTCCCATATCTCGCGAACGGATTGACTTAACCGAAAAATTCCTATTGCGTCCGAAAGTAGAAACTCGCCCGATTACAACGGTACGTGAATTTTTCCCCTAGGCCATTCTGGTTAAGCGATTGGAGCAGCAGAATTGCGAAAAATTTGTTGTCTTGTCAACCATTTCTTATCTTCAAAGTCCCATATCTCGCGAACGGATTGACCTAACCCAAAAATTCCTGTTGCGTCTGAAAGTAGAAACTCGCCCGATTACAACGGTATGTGGATTTTTTCCCTACGGCATTCTGGTTAAGCGTTTGGAGCAGCAGAATTGCGAAAAATTTTTTGCCTTCTCAACCATTTCTTGGCTTCAAACTCCCATATCTCGCGAACGGATTGACCTAACCCAAAAATTCCTGTTGCGTCTGAAAGTAGAAACTCGCCCGATTACAACGGTATGTGTATTTTTTCCCTAGCCCATTCTGGTTAAACGTTTGGAGCAGCAGAATTGCGAAAAATTTGTTGTCTTCTCAAGCATTTCTTAGCTTCAAACTCTCATATCTCGCGAACGGATTGACCTAACCCAAAAATTCCTGTTGCGTCTGAAAGTAGAAACTCGCCCGATTACAACGGTATGTGTATTTTTTCCCTAGGGCATTCTGGATAAGCGTTTGGAGCAGCAGAAATGCGAAAAATTTTTTGCCTTCTCAACCATTTCTTGGCTTCAAACTCCCATATCTCGCGAACGGATTGACTTAACCGAAAAATTCCTATTGCGTCTGAAAGTAGAAACACGCCCGATTACAATGGTACGTGTATTTTTCCCCTAGGCCATTCTGGTTAAGCGATTGGAGCAGCAGAATTGCGAAAAATTTGTTGTCTTGTCAACCATTTCTTAGCTTCAAAGTCCCATATCTCGCGAACGATTTGACCTAACCCAAAAATTCCTGTTGCGTCTGAAAGTAGAAACTCGCCCGATTACAACGGTATGTGGATTTTTTCCCTAGGGCATTCTGGTTAAGCGTTTGGAGCAGCAGAATTGCGAAAAATTTGTTGTCTTCTCAAGCATTTCTTAGCTTCAAAGTCTCAAATCTCGCGAACGGATTGACCTAACCCAAAAATTCCTGTTGCGTCTGAAAGTAGAAACTCACCCGATTAAAACGGTGTGTATTTTTTCCCTAGGGCATTCTGGATAAGCGTTTGGAGCAGCAGAAATGCGAAAAATTTTTTGCCTTCTCAACCATTTCTTGGCTTCAAACTCCCATATCTCGCGAACGGATTGTCCTAACCCAAAAATTCCTGTTGCGTCTGAAAGTAGAAACTCGCCCGATTACAATAGTATGTGTATTTTTTCCCTAGGCCATTCTGGTTAAGCGTTTGGAGCAGCAGTATTGCGAAAAATTTTTTGCCTTCTCAACCATTTCTTGGCTTCAAACTCCCATATCTCGCGAACGGATTGACTTAACCGAAAAATTCCTATTGCGTCTGAAAGTAGAAACTCGCCCGATTACAACGGTACGTGCATTTTTCCCCTAGGCCATTCTGGTTAAGCGTTTGGATCAGCAGAATTGCGAAAAATTTTATGCCTTCTCAACCATTTCTTGGCTTCAACCTCCCATATCTCGCGAACGAATTGACCTAACCCAAAAATTCCTGTTGCGTCTGATAGTAGAAACTCGCCCGATTACAACGGTATGTGTATTTTTTCCCTAGGGCATTCTGGATAAGCGTTTGGAGCAGCAGAAATGCGAAAAATTTTTTGCCTTCTCAACCATTTCTTGGCTTCAAACTCCCATATCTCGCGAACGGATTGTCCTAACCCAAAAATTCCTGTTGCGTCTGAAAGTAGAAACTCGCCCGATTACAATAGTATGTGTATTTTTTCCCTAGGCCATTCTGGTTAAGCGATTGGAGCAGCAGAAGTGCGAAAAATTTGTTGTCTTGTCAACCATTTCTTAGTTTCAAAGTCCCATATCTCGCGAACGGATTGACCTAACCCAAAAATTCCTGTTGCGTCTGAAAGTAGAAACTCGCCCGATTACAACGGTATGTGGATTTTTTCCCTAGGGCATTCTGGTTAAGCGTTTGGAGCAGCAGAATTGCGAAAAATTTGTTGTCTTCTCAAGCATTTCTTAGCTTCAAACTCTCATATCTCGCGAACGGATTGACCTAACCCAAAAATTCCTTATGCGTCTGAAAGTAGAAACTCGCCCGATTACAACGGTATGCGTATTTTTTCCCTAGGCCATTCTGGTTAAGCGTTTGGAGCAGCAGAATTGCGAAAAATTTGTTGTCTTCTCAAGCATTTCTTAGCTTCAAACTCTCATATCTCGCGAACGGATTGACCTAACCCAAAAATTCCTGTTGCGTCTGAAAGTAGAAACTCGCCCGATTACAACGGTATGTGTATTTTTTCCCTAGGGCATTCTGGATAAGCGTTTGGAGCAGCAGAAATGCGAAAAATTTTTTGCCTTCTCAACCATTTCTTGGCTTCAAACTCCCATATCTCGCGAACGGATTGTCCTAACCCAAAAATTCCTGTTGCGTCTGAAAGTAGAAACTCGCCCGATTACAATAGTATGTGTATTTTTTCCCTAGGCCATTCTGGTTAAGCGTTTGGAGCAGCAGAATTGCGAAAAATTTGTTGTCTTCTCAACCATTTCTTGGCTTCAAACTCCCATATCTCGCGAACGGATTGACTTAACCGAAAAATTCCTATTGCGTCTGAAAGTAGAAACTCGCCCGATTACAACGGTACATGTGTTTTTCCCCTAGGCAACTCTGGTTAAGCGATTGGAGCAGCAGAATTGCGAAAAATTTGTTGTCTTGTCAACCATTTCTTAGCTTCAAAGTCCCATATCTCGCGAACGGATAGTCCTAACCCAAAAATTCCTGTTGCGTCTGAAAGTAGAAACTCGCCCGATTACAGTAGTATGTGTATTTTTTCCCTAGGCCATTCTGGTTAAGCGTTTGGAGCAGCAGTATTGCGAAAAATTGTTTGCCTTCTCAACCATTTCTTGGCTTCAAACTCCCATATCTCGCGAACGGATTGACTTAACCGAAAAATTCCTATTGCGTCTGAAAGTAGAAACTCGCCCGATTACAACGGTACGTGTATTTTTCCCCTAGGCCATTCTGGTTGAGCGATTGGAGCAGCAGAATTGCGAAAAATTTGTTGTCTTGTCAACCATTTCTTATCTTCAAAGTCCCATATCTCGAGAACGGATTGACCTAACCCAAAAATTCCTGTTGCGTCTGAAAGTAGAAACTCGCCCGATTACAACGGTATGTGGATTTTTTCCCTAGGGCATTCTGGTTAAGCGTTTGGAGCAGCAGAATTGCGAAAAATTTTTTGCCTTCTCAACCATTTCTTGGCTTCAAACTCCCATATCTCGCGAACGGATTGACCTAACCCAAAAATTCCTGTTGCGTCTGAAAGTAGAAACTCGCCCGATTACAACGGTATGTGTATTTTTTCCCTAGCCCATTCTGGTTAAGCGTTTGGAGCAGCAGAATTGCGAAAAATTTGTTGTCTTCTCAACCATTTCTTAGCTTCAAAGTCCCATATCTCGCGAACGGATTGACCAAACCCAAAAATTCCTTCTGCGTCTGAAAGTAGAAACTCGCCCGATTACAACGGTATGCGTATTTTTTTCCTAGGCCATTCTGGTTAAGCGTTTGGAGCAGCAGATTTGCGAAAAATTTGTTGTCTTCTCAACCATTTCTTAGCTTCAAAGTCCCATATCTCACGAACGGATTGACCAAACCCAAAAATTCCTGCTGCGTCTGAAAGTAGAAACTCGCCCGATTACAACGGTATGCGTATTTTTTCCCTAGGCCATTCTGGTTAAGCGTTTGGAGCAGCAGATTTGCGAAAAATTTGTTGTCTTCTCGACCATTTCTTAGCTTCAAAGTCCCATATCTCGCGAACGGATTGACCAAACCCAAAAATTCCTTATGCGTCTGAAAGTAGAAACTCGCCCGATTACAACGGTATGCGTATTTTTTCCCTAGCCCATTCTGGTTAAACGTTTGGAGCAGCAGAATTGCGAAAAATTTGTTGTCTTCTCAAGCATTTCTTAGCTTCAAACTCTCATATCTCGCGAACGGATTGACCAAACCCAAAAATTCCTGCTGCGTCTGAAAGTAGAAACTCGCCCGATTACAACGGTATGTGTATTTTTTCCCTAGGGCATTCTGGATAAGCGTTTGGAGCAGCAGAAATGCGAAAAATTTTTTGCCTTCTCAACCATTTCTTGGCTTCAAACTCCCATATCTCGCGAACGGATTGACTTAACCGAAAAATTCCTATTGCGTCTGAAAGTAGAAACACGCCCGATTACAATGGTACGTGTATTTTTCCCCTAGGCCATTCTGGTTAAGCGATTGGAGCAGCAGAATTGCGAAAAATTTGTTGTCTTGTCAACCATTTCTTAGCTTCAAAGTCCCATATCTCTCGAACGGATTGACCTAACCCAAAAATTCCTGTTGCGTCTGAAAGTAGAAACTCGCCCGATTACAACGGTATGTGGATTTTTTCCCTAGGGCATTCTGGTTAAGCGTTTGGAGCAGCAGAATTGCGAAAAATTTGTTGTCTTCTCAAGCATTTCTTAGCTTCAAAGTCTCAAATCTCGCGAACGGATTGACCTAACCCAAAAATTCCTGTTGCGTCTGAAAGTAGAAACTCACCCGATTACAACGGTGTGTATTTTTTCCCTAGGGCATTCTGGATTAGCGTTTGGAGCAGCAGAAATGCGAAAAATTTTTTGCCTTCTCAACCATTTCTTGGCTTCAAACTCCCATATCTCGCGAACGGATTGACTTAACCGAAAAATTCCTATTGCGTCTGAAAGTAGAAACACGCCCGATTACAACGGTACGTGTATTTTTCCCCTAGGCCATTCTGGTTAAGCGATTGGAGCAGCATAATTGCGAAAAATTTGTTGTCTTGTCAACCATTTCTTAGCTTCAAAGTCCCATATCTCGCGAACGGATTGACCTAACCCAAAAATTCCTGTTGCGTCTGAAAGTAGAAACTCGCCCGATTACAACGGTATGTGGATTTTTTCCCTAGGGCATTCTGGTTAAGCGTTTGGAGCAGCAGAATTGCGAAAAATTTGTTGTCTTCTCAAGCATTTCTTAGCTTCAAAGTCTCAAATCTCGCGAACGGATTGACCTAACCCAAAAATTCCTGTTGCGTCTGAAAGTAGAAACTCACCCGATTACAACGGTGTGTATTTTTTCCCTAGGGCATTCTGGATAAGCGTGTGGAGCAGCAGAAATGCGAAAAATTTTTTGCCTTCTCAACCATTTCTTGGCTTCAAACTCCCATATCTCGCGAACGGATTGTCCTAACCCAAAAATTCCTGTTGCGTCTGAAAGTAGAAACTCGCCCGATTACAATAGTATGTGTATTTTTTCCCTCGGCCATTCTGGTTAAGCGTTTGGAGCAGCAGTATTGCGAAAAATTTTTTGCCTTCTCAACCATTTCTTGGCTTCAAACTCCCATATCTCGCGAACGGATTCACTTAACCGAAAAATTCCTATTGCGTCTGAAAGTAGAAACTCGCCCGATTACAACGGTACGTGCATTTTTCCCCTAGGCAATTCTGGTTAAGCGATTGGAGCAGCAGAATTGCGAAAAATTTGTTGTCTTGTCAACCATTTCTTAGCTTCAAAGTCCCATATCTCGCGAACGGATTGACCTAACCCAAAAATTCCTGTTGCGTCTGAAAGTAGAAACTCGCCCGATTACAACGGTATGTGGATTTTTTCCCTAGGGCATTCTGGTTAAGCGTTTGGAGCAGCAGAATTGCGAAAAATTTTTTGCCTTCTCAACCATTTCTTGGCTTCAAACTCCCATATCTCGCGAACGGATTGACCTAACCCAAAAATTCCTGTTGCGTCTGAAAGTAGAAACTCGCCCGATTACAACGGTATGTGTATTTTTTCCCTAGCCCATTCTGGTTAAGCGTTTGGAGCAGCAGAATTGCGAAAAATTTGTTGTCTTCTCAACCATTTCTTAGCTTCAAACTCTCATATCTCGCGAATGGATTGACCTAACCCAAAAATTCCTGTTGCGTCTGAAAGTAGAAACTCGCCCGATTACAACGGTATGTGTATTTTTTCCCTAGGGCATTCTGGATAAGCGATTGGAGCAGCAGAAATGCGAAAAATTTTTTGCCTTCTCAACCATTTCTTGGCTTCAAACTCCCATATCTCGCGAACGGATTGTCCTAACCCAAAAATTCCTGTTGCGTCTGAAAGTAGAAACTCGCCCGATTATAATAGTATGTGTATTTTTTCCCTAGGCCATTCTGGTTAAGCGATTGGAGCAGCAGAAGTGCGAAAAATTTGTTGTCTTGTCAACCATTTCTTAGCTTCAAAGTCCCATATCTCGCGAACGGATTGACCTAATCCAAAAATTCCTGTTGCGTCTGAAAGTAGAAACTCGCCCGATTACAACGGTATGTGGATTTTTTCCCTAGGGCATTCTGGTTAAGCGTTTGGAGCAGCAGAATTGCGAAAAATTTGTTGTCTTCTCAAGCATTTCTTAGCTTCAAACTCTCATATCTCGCGAACGGATTGACCTAACCCAAAAAATTCCTGTTGCGTCTGAAAGTAGAATCTCGCCCGATTACAACGGTATGTGTATTTTTTCCCTAGGGCATTCTGGATAAGCGTTTGGAGCAGCAGAAATGCGAAAAATTTTTTGCCTTCTCAACCATTTCTTGGCTTCAAACTCCCATATCTCGCGAACGGATTGTCCTAACCCAAAAATTCCTGTTGCGTCTGAAAGTAGAAACTCGCCCGATTACAATAGTATGTGTATTTTTTCCCTAGGCCATTCTGGTTAAGCGTTTGGAGCAGCAGTATTGCGAAAAATTTTTTGCCTTCTCAACCATTTCTTGGCTTCAAACTCCCATATCTCGCGAACGGATTGACTTAACCGAAAAATTCCTATTGCGTCTGAAAGTAGAAACTCGCCCGATTACAACGGTATGTGTATTTTTCCCCTAGGCCATTCTGGTTAAGCGATTGGAGCAGCAGAATTGCGAAAAATTTGTTGTCTTGTCAACCATTTCTTGGCTTCAAAGTCCCATATCTCGCGAACAGATTGACCTAACCCAAAAATTCCTGTTGCGTCTGAAAGTAGAAACTCGCCCGATTACAACGGTATGTGGATTTTTTCCCTAGGGCATTCTGGTTAAGCGTTTGGAGCAGCAGAATTGCGAAAAATTTTTTGCCTTCTCAACCATTTCTTGGCTTCAAACTCCCATATCTCGCGAACGGATTGACCTAACCCAAAAATTCCTGTTGCGTCTGAAAGTAGAAACTCGCCCGATTACAACGGTATGTGTATTTTTTCCCTAGCCCATGCTGGTTAAGCGTTTGGAGCAGCAGAATTGCGAAAAATTTGTTGTCTTCTCAACCATTTCTTAGCTTCAAACTCTCATATCTCGCGAACGAATTGTCCTAACCCAAAAATTCCTATTGCATTTGAAAGTAGAAACTCGCCCGATTACAACGGTATGCGTATTTTTTCCCTAGGCCATTCTGGTTAAGCGTTTGGAGCAGCAGAATTGCGAAAAATTTTTTGCCTTCTCAACCATTTGTTGTCTTCAAACTCCCATATCTCGCGAACGGATTGACCTAACCCAAAAATTCCTGTTGCGTCTGAAAGTAGAAACTCGCCCGATTACAACGGTATGTGTATTTTCTCCCTAGGGCATTCTGGTTAAGCGTTTGGAGCAGCAGAATTGCGAAAAATTTTTTGCCTTGTCAACCATTTCTTAGCTTCAAAGTCCCATATCTCGCGAACGGATTGACCTAACCCAAAAATTCCTATTGCATTTGAAAGTAGAAACTCGCCCGATTACAACGGTATGTGTATTTTTCCCCTAGGCCATTCTGGTTAAGCGATTGGAGCAGCAGAATTGCGAAAAATTTGTTGTCTTGTCAACCATTTCTTGGCTTCAAAGTCCCATATCTCGCGAACAGATTGACCTAACCCAAAAATTCCTGTTGCGTCTGAAAGTAGAATCTCGCCCGATTACAACGGTATGTGTATTTTTTCCCTAGGGCATTCTGGATAAGCGTTTGGAGCAGCAGAAATGCGAAAAATTTTTTGCCTTCTCAACCATTTCTTGGCTTCAAACTCCCATATCTCGCGAACGGATTGTCCTAACCCAAAAATTCCTGTTGCGTCTGAAAGTAGAAACTCGCCCGATTACAATAGTATGTGTATTTTTTCCCTAGGCCATTCTGGTTAAGCGTTTGGAGCAGCAGTATTGCGAAAAATTTTTTGCCTTCTCAACCATTTCTTGGCTTCAAACTCCCATATCTCGCGAACGGATTGACTTAACCGAAAAATTCCTATTGCGTCTGAAAGTAGAAACTCGCCCGATTACAACGGTATGTGTATTTTTCCCCTAGGCCATTCTGGTTAAGCGATTGGAGCAGCAGAATTGCGAAAAATTTGTTGTCTTCTCAACCATTTCTTAGGTTCAAACTCTCATATCTCGCGAACGAATTGTCCTAACCCAAAAATTCCTATTGCATTTGAAAGTAGAAACTCGCCCGATTACAACGGTATGCGTATTTTTTCCCTAGGCCATTCTGGTTAAGCGATTGGAGCAGCAGAATTGCGAAAAATTTGTTGTCTTGTCAACCATTTCTTGGCTTCAAAGTCCCATATCTCGCGAACAGATTGACCTAACCCAAAAATTCCTGTTGCGTCTGAAAGTAGAAACTCGCCCGATTACAACGGTATGTGTATTTTCTCCCTAGGGCATTCTGGTTAAGCGTTTGGAGCAGCAGAATTGCGAAAAATTTTTTGCCTTGTCAACCATTTCTTAGCTTCAAAGTCCCATATCTCGCGAACGGATTGACCTAACCCAAAAATTCCTATTGCATTTGAAAGTAGAAACTCGCCCGATTACAACGGTACGTGTATTTTTCCCCTAGGCCATTCTGGTTAAGCGATTGGAGCAGCAGAAGTGCGAAAAATTTGTTGTCTTGTCAACGATTTCTTAGCTTCAAAGTCCCTTATCTCGCGAACGGATTGACCGAACCCAAAAATTCCTATTGGATCCGAAAGTAGAAACTCGCCCGATTACAACGGTATGCGTATTTTTTCCCTAGGCCATTCTGGTCAAGCGATTGGAGCAGCAGAAGTGCGAAAAATTTGTTGTTTTGTCAACCATTTCTTAGCTTCAAAGTCCCATATCTCGCGAACGGATTGACCGAACCCAAAAATTCCTATTGGATTTGAAAGTAGAAACTCGCCCGATTACAACGGTATGTGTATTTTTTCCCTAGGGCATTCTGGTTAAGCGTTTGGAGCAGCAGAATTGCGAAAAATTTTTTGCCTTCTCAACCATTTGTTGTCTTCAAACTCCCATATCTCGCGAACGGATTGACCTAACCCAAAAATTCCTGTTGCGTCTGAAAGTAGAAACTCGCCCGATTACAACGGTATGTGTATTTTTTCCCTAGCCCATGCTGGTTAAGCGTTTGGAGCAGCAGAATTGCGAAAAATTTGTTGTCTTCTCAACCATTTCTTAGCTTCAAACTCTCATATCTCGCGAACGAATTGTCCTAACCCAAAAATTCCTATTGCATTTGAAAGTAGAAACTCGCCCGATTACAACGGTATGTGTATTTTTTCCCTAGGGCATTCTGGTTAAGCGTTTGGAGCAGCAGAATTGCGAAAAATTTTTTGCCTTCTCAACCATTTGTTGTCTTCAAACTCCCATATCTCGCGAACGGATTGACCTAACCCAAAAATTCCTTATGCATCTGAAAGTAGAAACTCGCCCAATTAAAACGCTATGTGTATTTCTCCCTAGGGCATTCTGGTTAAGCGTTTGGAGCAGCAGAATTGCGAAAAATTTTTTGCCTTGTCAACCATTTCTTAGCTTCAAAGTCCCATATCTCGCGAACGGATTGACCTAACCCAAAAATTCCTATTGCATTTGAAAGTAGAAACTCGCCCGATTAGAACGGTACGTGTATTTTTCCCCTAGGCCATTCTGGTTAAGCGATTGGAGCAGCAGAAGTGCGAAAAATTTGTTGTCTTGTCAACGATTTCTTAGCTTCAAAGTCCCTTATCTCGCGAACGGATTGACCGAACCCAAAAATTCCTATTGGATCCGAAAGTAGAAACTCGCCCGATTACAATGGTATGTGTATTTTTTCCCTAGGCCATTCTGGTTAAGCGTTTGTAGCAGCAGATTTGCGAAAAATTTGTTGTCTTCTCAACCATTTCTTAGCTTCAAACTCTCATATCTCGCGAACGGATTGACCTAACCCAAAAATTCCTATTGGATTTGAAAGTAGAAACTCGCCCGATTACAACGGTATGTGTATTTTTTCCCTAGGGCATTCTGGTTAAGCGTTTGGAGCAGCAGAATTGCGAAAAATTTTTTGCCTTCTCAACCATTTGTTGTCTTCAAACTCCCATATCTCGCGAACGGATTGACCTAACCCAAAAATTCCTTATGCATCTGAAAGTAGAAACTCGCCCAATTAAAACGCTATGTGTATTTCTCCCTAGGGCATTCTGGTTAAGCGTTTGGAGCAGCAGAATTGCGAAAAATTTTTTGCCTTGTCAACCATTTCTTAGCTTCAAAGTCCCATATCTCGCGAACGGATTGACCTAACCCAAAAATTCCTATTGCATTTGAAAGTAGAAACTCGCCCGATTAGAACGGTACGTGTATTTTTCCCCTAGGCCATTCTGGTTAAGCGATTGGAGCTGCAGAAGTGCGAAAAATTTGTTGTCTTGTCAACCATTTCTTAGCTTAAAAGTCCCTTATCTCGCGAACGGATTGACCGAACCCAAAAATTCCTATTGTATCCGAAAGTAGAAACTCGCCCGATTACAACGGTATGCGTATTTTTTCCCTAGGCCATTCTGGTTAAGCGATTGGAGCAGCAGAAGTGCGAAAAATTTGTTGTTTTGTCAACCATTTCTTAGCTTCAAAGTCCCATATCTCGCGAACGGATTGACCAGACCCAAAAATTCCTATTGTAACTGAAAGTAGAAACTCGCCCGATTACAACGGTATGTGTATTTTTTCCCTAGGGCATTCTGGATAAGCGTTTGGAGCAGCAGAAATGCGAAAAATTTTTTGCCTTCTCAACCATTTCTTGGCTTCAAACTCCCATATCTCGCGAACGGATTGTCCTAGCCCAAAAATTCCTGTTGCGTCTGAAAGTAGAAACTCGCCCGATTACAATAGTATGTGTATTTTTTCCCTAGGCCATTCTGGTTAAGCGTTTGGAGCAGCAGTATTGCGAAAAATTTTTTGCCTTCTCAACCATTTCTTGGCTTCAAACTCCCATATCTCGCGAACGGATTGACTTAACCGAAAAATTCCTATTGCGTCTGAAAGTAGAAACTCGCCCGATTACAACGGTATGTGTATTTTTCCCCTAGGCCATTCTGGTCAAGCGATTGGAGCAGCAGAATTGCGAAAAATTTGTTGTCTTGTCAACCATTTCTTAGCTTCAAAGTCCCATATCTCGCGAACGGATTGACCTAACCCAAAAATTCCTGTTGCATCTGAAAGTAGAAACTCGCCCGATTACAACGGTATGTGGATTTTTCCCCTAGGGCATTCTGGTTAAGCGTTTGGAGCAGCAGAAATGCGAAAAATTTTTTGCCTTCTCAACCATTTCTTGGCTTCAAAAACCCATATCTCGCGAACGGATTGTCCTAACCCAAAAATTCCTGTTGCGTCTGAAAGTAGAAACTCGCCCGATTACAATAGTGTGTGTATTTTTTCCCTAGGCCATTCTGGTTAAGCGTTTGGAGCAGCAGTATTGCGAAAAATTTTTTGCCTTCTCAACCATTTCTTGGCTTCAAACTCCCATATCTCGCGAACGGATTGACTTAACCGAAAAATTCCTATTGCGTCTGAAAGTAGAAACTCGCCCGATTACAACGGTACGTGTATTTTTCCCCTAGGCCATTCTGGTTAAGCGATTGGAGCAGCAGAATTGCGAAAAATTTGTTGTCTTGTCAACCATTTCTTAGCTTCAAAGTCCCATATCTCGCGAACGGATTGACCTAACCCAAAAATTCCTGTTGCGTCTGAAAGTAGAAACTCGCCCGATTACAACGGTATGTGGATTTTTTCCCTAGGGCATTCTGGTTAAGCGTTTGGAGCAGCAGAATTGCGAAAAATTTTTTGCCTTCTCAACCATTTGTTGTCTTCAAACTCCCATATCTCGCGAACGGATTGACCTAACCCAAAAATTCCTTATGCATCTGAAAGTAGAAACTCGCCCAATTAAAACGCTATGTGTATTTCTCCCTAGGGCATTCTGGTTAAGCGTTTGGAGCAGCAGAATTGCGAAAAATTTTTTGCCTTGTCAACCATTTCTTAGCTTCAAAGTCCCATATCTCGCGAACGGATTGACCTAACCCAAAAATTCCTATTGCATTTGAAAGTAGAAACTCGCCCGATTAGAACGGTACGTGTATTTTTCCCCTAGGCCATTCTGGTTAAGCGATTGGAGCTGCAGAAGTGCGAAAAATTTGTTGTCTTGTCAACCATTTCTTAGCTTAAAAGTCCCTTATCTCGCGAACGGATTGACCGAACCCAAAAATTCCTATTGTATCCGAAAGTAGAAACTCGCCCGATTACAACGGTATGCGTATTTTTTCCCTAGGCCATTCTGGTTAAGCGATTGGAGCAGCAGAAGTGCGAAAAATTTGTTGTTTTGTCAACCATTTCTTAGCTTCAAAGTCCCATATCTCGCGAACGGATTGACCAGACCCAAAAATTCCTATTGTAACTGAAAGTAGAAACTCGCCCGATTACAACGGTATGTGTATTTTTTCCCTAGGGCATTCTGGATAAGCGTTTGGAGCAGCAGAAATGCGAAAAATTTTTTGCCTTCTCAACCATTTCTTGGCTTCAAACTCCCATATCTCGCGAACGGATTGTCCTAGCCCAAAAATTCCTGTTGCGTCTGAAAGTAGAAACTCGCCCGATTACAATAGTATGTGTATTTTTTCCCTAGGCCATTCTGGTTAAGCGTTTGGAGCAGCAGTATTGCGAAAAATTTTTTGCCTTCTCAACCATTTCTTGGCTTCAAACTCCCATATCTCGCGAACGGATTGACTTAACCGAAAAATTCCTATTGCGTCTGAAAGTAGAAACTCGCCCGATTACAACGGTATGTGTATTTTTCCCCTAGGCCATTCTGGTCAAGCGATTGGAGCAGCAGAATTGCGAAAAATTTGTTGTCTTGTCAACCATTTCTTAGCTTCAAAGTCCCATATCTCGCGAACGGATTGACCTAACCCAAAAATTCCTGTTGCATCTGAAAGTAGAAACTCGCCCGATTACAACGGTATGTGGATTTTTCCCCTAGGGCATTCTGGTTAAGCGTTTGGAGCAGCAGAAATGCGAAAAATTTTTTGCCTTCTCAACCATTTCTTGGCTTCAAAAACCCATATCTCGCGAACGGATTGTCCTAACCCAAAAATTCCTGTTGCGTCTGAAAGTAGAAACTCGCCCGATTACAATAGTGTGTGTATTTTTTCCCTAGGCCATTCTGGTTAAGCGTTTGGAGCAGCAGTATTGCGAAAAATTTTTTGCCTTCTCAACCATTTCTTGGCTTCAAACTCCCATATCTCGCGAACGGATTGACTTAACCGAAAAATTCCTATTGCGTCTGAAAGTAGAAACTCGCCCGATTACAACGGTACGTGTATTTTTCCCCTAGGCCATTCTGGTTAAGCGATTGGAGCAGCAGAATTGCGAAAAATTTGTTGTCTTGTCAACCATTTCTTAGCTTCAAAGTCCCATATCTCGCGAACGGATTGACCTAACCCAAAAATTCCTGTTGCGTCTGAAAGTAGAAACTCGCCCGATTACAACGGTATGTGGATTTTTTCCCTAGGGCATTCTGGTTAAGCGTTTGGAGCAGCAGAATTGCGAAAAATTTTTTGCCTTCTCAACCATTTCTTGGCTTCAAACTCCCATATCTCGCGAACGGATTGACCTGACCCAAAAATTCCTGTTGCGTCTGAAAGTAGAAACTCGCCCGATTACAACGGTATGTGTATTTTTTCCCTAGCCCATTCTGGTTAAGCGTTTGGAGCAGCAGAATTGCGAAAAATTTGTTGTCTTCTCAACCATTTCTTAGCTTCAAACTCTCATATCTCGCGAACGGATTGTCCTAACCCAAAAATTCCTATTGCATTTGAAAGTAGAAACTCGCCAGATTACAACGGTACGTGTATTTTTCCCCTAGGGCATTCTGCTTAAGCGATTGGAGCAGCAGAAGTGCGAAAAATTTGTTGTCTTGTCAACCATTTCTTAGCTTAAAGTCCCATATCTCGGGAACGGATTGACCGAACCCAAAAATTCCTATTGTATCTGAAAGTAGAAACTCGCCCGATTACAACGGTATGCGTATTTTTTCCCTAGGCCATTCTGGTTAAGCGATTGGAGCAGCATAATTGCGAAAAATTTGTTGTCTTGTCAACCATTTCTTAGCTTCAAAGTCCCATATCTCGCGAACGGATTGACCTAACCCAAAAATTCCTGTTGCGTCTGAAAGTAGAAACTCGCCCGATTAAAACGCTATGTGTATTTTCTCCCTAGGGCATTCTGGTTAAGCGTTTGGAGCAGCAGAATTGCGAAAAATTTGTTGTCTTCTCAAGCATTTCTTAGCTTCAAAGTCTCAAATCTCGCGAACGGATTGACCTAACCCAAAAATTCCTGTTGCGTCTGAAAGTAGAAACTCACCCGATTACAACGGTATGCGTATTTTTTCCCTAGGCCATTCTGGTTAAGCGTTTGGTGCAGCAGATTTGCGAAAAATTTGTTGTCTTCTACAACCATTTCTTAGCTTCAAACTTTCATATCTTGCGAACGGATTGACCTAACCCAAAAATTCCTATTGCATTTGAAAGTAGAAACTCGCCCGATTAAAACGCTATGTGTATTTTCTCCCTAGGGCATTCTGGTTAAGCGTTTGGAGCAGCAGAATTGCGAAAAATTTTTTGCCTTGTCAACCATTTCTTAGCTTCAAAGTCCCATATCTCGCGAACGGATTGACCTAACCCAAAAATTCCTATTGCATTTGAAAGTAGAAACTCGCCCGATTACAACGGTACGTGTATTTTTCCCCTAGGCCATTCTGGTTAAGCGATTGGAGCAGCAGAAGTGCGAAAAATTTGTTGTCTTGTCAACGATTTCTTAGCTTCAAAGTCCCTTATCTCGCGAACGGATTGACCGAACCCAAAAATTCCTATTGGATCCGAAAGTAGAAACTCGCCCGATTACAACGGTATGCGTATTTTTTCCCTAGGCCATTCTGGTCAAGCGATTGGAGCAGCAGAAGTGCGAAAAATTTGTTGTTTTGTCAACCATTTCTTAGCTTCAAAGTCCCATATCTCGCGAACGGATTGACCGAACCCAAAAATTCCTATTGGATTTGAAAGTAGAAACTCGCCCGATTACAACGGTATGTGTATTTTTTCCCTAGGGCATTCTGGTTAAGCGTTTGGAGCAGCAGAATTGCGAAAAATTTTTTGCCTTCTCAACCATTTGTTGTCTTCAAACTCCCATATCTCGCGAACGGATTGACCTAACCCAAAAATTCCTGTTGCGTCTGAAAGTAGAAACTCGCCCGATTACAACGGTATGTGTATTTTTTCCCTAGCCCATGCTGGTTAAGCGTTTGGAGCAGCAGAATTGCGAAAAATTTGTTGTCTTCTCAACCATTTCTTAGCTTCAAACTCTCATATCTCGCGAACGAATTGTCCTAACCCAAAAATTCCTATTGCATTTGAAAGTAGAAACTCGCCCGATTACAACGGTATGTGTATTTTTTCCCTAGGGCATTCTGGTTAAGCGTTTGGAGCAGCAGAATTGCGAAAAATTTTTTGCCTTCTCAACCATTTGTTGTCTTCAAACTCCCATATCTCGCGAACGGATTGACCTAACCCAAAAATTCCTTATGCATCTGAAAGTAGAAACTCGCCCAATTAAAACGCTATGTGTATTTCTCCCTAGGGCATTCTGGTTAAGCGTTTGGAGCAGCAGAATTGCGAAAAATTTTTTGCCTTGTCAACCATTTCTTAGCTTCAAAGTCCCATATCTCGCGAACGGATTGACCTAACCCAAAAATTCCTATTGCATTTGAAAGTAGAAACTCGCCCGATTAGAACGGTACGTGTATTTTTCCCCTAGGCCATTCTGGTTAAGCGATTGGAGCAGCAGAAGTGCGAAAAATTTGTTGTCTTGTCAACGATTTCTTAGCTTCAAAGTCCCTTATCTCGCGAACGGATTGACCGAACCCAAAAATTCCTATTGGATCCGAAAGTAGAAACTCGCCCGATTACAACGGTATGTGTATTTTTTCCCTAGGCCATTCTGGTTAAGCGTTTGTAGCAGCAGATTTGCGAAAAATTTGTTGTCTTCTCAACCATTTCTTAGCTTCAAACTCTCATATCTCGCGAACGGATTGACCTAACCCAAAAATTCCTATTGGATTTGAAAGTAGAAACTCGCCCGATTACAACGGTATGTGTATTTTTTCCCTAGGGCATTCTGGTTAAGCGTTTGGAGCAGCAGAATTGCGAAAAATTTTTTGCCTTCTCAACCATTTGTTGTCTTCAAACTCCCATATCTCGCGAACGGATTGACCTAACCCAAAAATTCCTTATGCATCTGAAAGTAGAAACTCGCCCAATTAAAACGCTATGTGTATTTCTCCCTAGGGCATTCTGGTTAAGCGTTTGGAGCAGCAGAATTGCGAAAAATTTTTTGCCTTGTCAACCATTTCTTAGCTTCAAAGTCCCATATCTCGCGAACGGATTGACCTAACCCAAAAATTCCTATTGCATTTGAAAGTAGAAACTCGCCCGATTAGAACGGTACGTGTATTTTTCCCCTAGGCCATTCTGGTTAAGCGATTGGAGCTGCAGAAGTGCGAAAAATTTGTTGTCTTGTCAACCATTTCTTAACTTAAAAGTCCCTTATCTCGCGAACGGATTGACCGAACCCAAAAATTCCTATTGTATCCGAAAGTAGAAACTCGCCCGATTACAACGGTATGCGTATTTTTTCCCTAGGCCATTCTGGTTAAGCGATTGGAGCAGCAGAAGTGCGAAAAATTTGTTGTTTTGTCAACCATTTCTTAGCTTCAAAGTCCCATATCTCGCGAACGGATTGACCAGACCCAAAAATTCCTATTGTAACTGAAAGTAGAAACTCGCCCGATTACAACGGTATGTGTATTTTTTCCCTAGGGCATTCTGGATAAGCGTTTGGAGCAGCAGAAATGCGAAAAATTTTTTGCCTTCTCAACCATTTCTTGGCTTCAAACTCCCATATCTCGCGAACGGATTGTCCTAGCCCAAAAATTCCTGTTGCGTCTGAAAGTAGAAACTCGCCCGATTACAATAGTATGTGTATTTTTTCCCTAGGCCATTCTGGTTAAGCGTTTGGAGCAGCAGTATTGCGAAAAATTTTTTGCCTTCTCAACCATTTCTTGGCTTCAAACTCCCATATCTCGCGAACGGATTGACTTAACCGAAAAATTCCTATTGCGTCTGAAAGTAGAAACTCGCCCGATTACAACGGTATGTGTATTTTTCCCCTAGGCCATTCTGGTCAAGCGATTGGAGCAGCAGAATTGCGAAAAATTTGTTGTCTTGTCAACCATTTCTTAGCTTCAAAGTCCCATATCTCGCGAACGGATTGACCTAACCCAAAAATTCCTGTTGCATCTGAAAGTAGAAACTCGCCCGATTACAACGGTATGTGGATTTTTCCCCTAGGGCATTCTGGTTAAGCGTTTGGAGCAGCAGAAATGCGAAAAATTTTTTGCCTTCTCAACCATTTCTTGGCTTCAAAAACCCATATCTCGCGAACGGATTGTCCTAACCCAAAAATTCCTGTTGCGTCTGAAAGTAGAAACTCGCCCGATTACAATAGTGTGTGTATTTTTTCCCTAGGCCATTCTGGTTAAGCGTTTGGAGCAGCAGTATTGCGAAAAATTTTTTGCCTTCTCAACCATTTCTTGGCTTCAAACTCCCATATCTCGCGAACGGATTGACTTAACCGAAAAATTCCTATTGCGTCTGAAAGTAGAAACTCGCCCGATTACAACGGTACGTGTATTTTTCCCCTAGGCCATTCTGGTTAAGCGATTGGAGCAGCAGAATTGCGAAAAATTTGTTGTCTTGTCAACCATTTCTTAGCTTCAAAGTCCCATATCTCGCGAACGGATTGACCTAACCCAAAAATTCCTGTTGCGTCTGAAAGTAGAAACTCGCCCGATTACAACGGT
Source organism: Ptiloglossa arizonensis (assembly GCF_051014685.1). Lineage (NCBI taxonomy): Eukaryota > Metazoa > Arthropoda > Insecta > Hymenoptera > Colletidae > Ptiloglossa > Ptiloglossa arizonensis. Next base: position 506,966 of record NW_027478749.1, on the reverse strand, counting down.
ATGTGGATTTTTTCCCTAGGGCATTCTGGTTAAGCGTTTGGAGCAGCAGAATTGCGAAAAATTTTTTGCCTTCTCAACCATTTCTTGGCTTCAAACTCCCATATCTCGCGAACGGATTGACCTGACCCAAAAATTCCTGTTGCGTCTGAAAGTAGAAACTCGCCCGATTACAACGGTATGTGTATTTTTTCCCTAGCCCATTCTGGTTAAGCGTTTGGAGCAGCAGAATTGCGAAAAATTTGTTGTCTTCTCAACCATTTCTTAGCTTCAAACTCTCATATCTCGCGAACGGATTGTCCTAACCCAAAAATTCCTATTGCATTTGAAAGTAGAAACTCGCCAGATTACAACGGTACGTGTATTTTTCCCCTAGGGCATTCTGCTTAAGCGATTGGAGCAGCAGAAGTGCGAAAAATTTGTTGTCTTGTCAACCATTTCTTAGCTTAAAGTCCCATATCTCGGGAACGGATTGACCGAACCCAAAAATTCCTATTGTATCTGAAAGTAGAAACTCGCCCGATTACAACGGTATGCGTATTTTTTCCCTAGGCCATTCTGGTTAAGCGTTTGGAGCAGCAGATTTGCGAAAAATTTGTTGTCTTCTCAACCATTTCTTAGCTTCAAACTTTCATATCTTGCGAACGGATTGACCTAACCCAAAAATTCCTATTGCATTTGAAAGTAGAAACTCGCCCGATTAAAACGCTATGTGTATTTTCTCCCTAGGGCATTCTGGTTAAGCGTTTGGAGCAGCAGAATTGCGAAAAATTTTTTGCCTTGTCAACCATTTCTTAGCTTCAAAGTACCATATCTCGCGAACGGATTGACCTAACCCAAAAATTCCTGTTGCGTCTGAAAGTAGAAACTCGCCCAATTAAAACGCTATGTGTATTTCTCCCTAGGGCATTCTGGTTAAGCGTTTGGAGCAGCAGAATTGCGAAAAATTTTTTGCCTTGTCAACCATTTCTTAGCTTCAAAGTCCCATATCTCGCGAACGGATTGACCTAACCCAAAAATTCCTATTGCATTTGAAAGTAGAAACTCGCCCGATTAGAACGGTACGTGTATTTTTCCCCTAGGCCATTCTGGTTAAGCGATTGGAGCTGCAGAAGTGCGAAAAATTTGTTGTCTTGTCAACCATTTCTTAGCTTAAAAGTCCCTTATCTCGCGAACGGATTGACCGAACCCAAAAATTCCTATTGTATCCGAAAGTAGAAACTCGCCCAATTAAAACGCTATGTGTATTTTCTCCCTAGGGCATTCTGGTTAAGCGTTTGGAGCAGCAGAATTGCGAAAAATTTGTTGCCTTGTCAACCATTTCTTAGCTTCAAAGTCCCATATCTCGCGAACGGATTGACCTAACCCAAAAATTCCTATTGCATTTGAAAGTAGAAACTCGCCCGATTACAACGGTACGTGTATTTTTCCCCTAGGCCATTCTGGTTAAGCGATTGGAGCAGCAGAAGTGCGAAAAATTTGTTGTCTTGTCAACCATTTCTTAGCTTCAAAGTCCCTTATCTCGCGAACGGATTGACCGAACCCAAAAATTCCTATTGTATCCGAAAGTAGAAACTCGCCCGATTACAACGGTATGCGTATTTTTTCCCTAGGCCATTCTGGTTAAGCGATTGGAGCAGCAGAAGTGCGAAAAATTTGTTGTCTTGTCAACCATTTCTTAGCTTCAAAGTCCCATATCTCGCGAACGGATTGACCAGACCCAAAGATTCCTATTGTAACTGAAAGTAGAAACTCGCCCGATTACAACGGTATGTGTATTTTTTCCCTAGGGCATTCTGGATAAGCGTTTGGAGCAGCAGAAATGCGAAAAATTTGTTGTCTTCTCAAGCATTTCTTAGCTTCAAACTCTCATATCTCGCGAACGGATTGACCTAACCCAAAAATTCCTGTTGCGTCTGAAAGTAGAAACTCGCCCGATTACAACGGTATGTGTATTTTTTCCCTAGGGCATTCTGGATAAGCGTTTGGAGCAGCAGAAATGCGAAAAATTTTTTGCCTTCTCAACCATTTCTTGGCTTCAAACTCCCATATCTCGCGAACGGATTGTCCTAACCCAAAAATTCCTGTTGCGTCTGAAAGTAGAAACTCGCCCGATTACAATAGTATGTGTATTTTTTCCCTAGGCCATTCTGGTTAAGCGATTGGAGCAGCAGAAGTGCGAAAAATTTGTTGTCTTGTCAACCATTTCTTAGCTTCAAAGCCCCATATCTCGCGAACGGATTGACCAGACCCAAAAATTCCTATTGCGTCTGAAAGTAGAAACTCGCCCGATTACAACGGTACGTGTATTTTTCCCCTAGGCCATTCTGGTTAAGCGATTGGAGCAGCAGAATTGCGAAAAATTTGTTGTCTTGTCAACCATTTCTTATCTTCAAAGTCCCATATCTCGCGAACGGATTGACCTAACCCAAAAATTCCTGCTGCGTCTGAAAGTAGAATCTCGCCCGATTACAACGGTATGCGTACTTTTTCCCTAGGCCATTCTGGTTAAGCGTTTGGAGCAGCAGAATTGCGAAAAATTTGTTGTCTTCTCAAGCATTTCTTAGCTTCAAACTCTCATATCTCGCGAACGGATTGACCTAACCCAAAAATTCCTGTTGCGTCTGAAAGTAGAAACTCGCCCGATTACAACGGTATGTGTATTTTTTCCCTAGGGCATTCTGGATAAGCGTTTGGAGCAGCAGAAATGCGAAAAATTTTTTGCCTTCTCAACCATTTCTTGGCTTCAAACTCCCATATCTCGCGAACGGATTGTCCTAACCCAAAAATTCCTGTTGCGTCTGAAAGTAGAAACTCGCCCGATTACAATAGTATGTGTATTTTTTCCCTAGGCCATTCTGGTTAAGCGATTGGAGCAGCAGAAGTGCGAAAAATTTGTTGTCTTGTCAACCATTTCTTAGCTTCAAAGTCCCATATCTCGCGAACGGATTGACCAGACCCAAAAATTCCTATTGTAACTGAAAGTAGAAACTCGCCCGATTACAACGGTATGGGTATTTTTTCCCTAGGGCATTCTGGATAAGCGTTTGGAGCAGCAGAAATGCGAAAAATTTTTTGCCTTCTCAACCATTTCTTGGCTTCAAACTCCCATATCTCGCGAACGGATTGTCCTAACCCAAAAATTCCTGTTGCGTCTGAAAGTAGAAACTCGCCCGATTACAATAGTATGTGTATTTTTTCCCTAGGCCATTCTGGTTAAGCGATTGGAGCAGCAGAAGTGCGAAAAATTTGTTGTCTTGTCAACCATTTCTTAGCTTCAAAGCCCCATATCTCGCGAACGGATTGACCAGACCCAAAAATTCCTATTGTAACTGAAAGTAGAAACTCGCCCGATTACAACGGTATGTGTATTTTTTCCCTAGGGCGTTCTGGTTAAGCGTTTGGAGCAGCAGAATTGCGAAAAATTTTTTGCTTTTCAACCATTTCTTAGCTTCAAAGTCCCATATCTCGCGAACGGATTGACCTAACCCAAAAATTCCTATTGCATTTGAAAGTAGAAACTCGCCCGATTACAACGGTACGTGTATTTTTCCCCTAGGCCATTCTGGTTAAGCGATTGGAGCAGCAGAAATGCGAAAAATTTTTTGCCTTCTCAACCATTTCTTGGCTTCAAACTCCCATATCTCGCGAACGGATTGTCCTAACCCAAAAATTCCTGCTGCGTCTGAAAGTAGAATCTCGCCCGATTACAACGGTATGCGTATTTTTTCCCTAGGCCATTCTGGTTAAGCGTTTGGAGCAGCAGAATTGCGAAAAATTTGTTGTCTTCTCAAGCATTTCTTAGCTTCAAACACTCATATCTCGCGAACGGATTGACCTAACCCAAAAATTCCTGTTGCGTCTGAAAGTAGAAACTCGCCCGATTACAACGGTATGTGTATTTTTTCCCTAGGGCATTCTGGATAAGCGTTTGGAGCAGCAGAAGTGCGAAAAATTTTTTGCCTTCTCAACCATTTCTTGGCTTCAAACTCCCATATCTCGCGAACGGATTGTCCTAACCCAAAAATTCCTGTTGCGTCTGAAAGTAGAAACTCGCCCGATTACAATAGTATGTGTATTTTTTCCCTAGGCCATTCTGGTTAAGCGATTGGAGCAGCAGAAGTGCGAAAAATTTGTTGTCTTGTCAACCATTTCTTAGCTTCAAAGTCCCATATCTCGCGAACGGATTGACCAGACCCAAAAATTCCTATTGTAACTGAAAGTAGAAACTCGCCCGATTACAACGGTATGTGTATTTTTTCCCTAGGGCATTCTGGATAAGCGTTTGGAGCAGCAGAAGTGCGAAAAATTTTTTGCCTTCTCAACCATTTCTTGGCTTCAAACTCCCATATCTCGCGAACGGATTGTCCTAACCCAAAAATTCCTGTCGCGTCTGAAAGTAGAAACTCGCCCGATTACAATAGTATGTGTATTTTTTCCCTAGGCCATTCTGGTTAAGCGATTGGAGCAGCAGAAGTGCGAAAAATTTGTTGTCTTGTCAACCATTTCTTAGCTTCAAAGCCCCATATCTCGCGAACGGATTGACCAGACCCAAAAATTCCTATTGTAACTGAAAGTAGAAACTCGCCCGATTACAACGGTATGTGTATTTTTTCCCTAGGGCATTCTGGTTAAGCGTTTGGAGCAGCAGAATTGCGAAAAATTTTTTGCTTTTCAACCATTTCTTAGCTTCAAAGTCCCATATCTCGCGAACGGATTGACCTAACCCAAAAATTCCTATTGCATTTGAAAGTAGAAACTCGCCCGATTACAACGGTACGTGTATTTTTCCCCTAGGCCATTCTGGTTAAGCGATTGGAGCAGCAGAAGTGCGAAAAATTTGTTGTCTTGTCAACCATTTCTTAGCTTCAAAGTCCCATATCTCGCGAACGGACTGACGAAACCCAAAAATTCCTGCTGCGTCTGAAAGTAGAATCTCGCCCGATTACAACGGTATGCGTATTTTTTCCCTAGGCCATTCTGGTTAAGCGTTTGGAGCAGCAGAATTGCGAAAAATTTGTTGTCTTCTCAAGCATTTCTTAGCTTCAAACTCTCATATCTCGCGAACGGATTGACCTAACCCAAAAATTCCTGTTGCGTCTGAAAGTAGAAACTCGCCCGATTACAACGGTACGTGTATTTTTCCCCTAGGCCATTCTGGTTAAGCGATTGGAGCAGCAGAATTGCGAAAAATTTGTTGTCTTGTCAACCATTTCTTATCTTCAAAGTCCCATATCTCGCGAACGGATTGACCTAACCCAAAAATTCCTGCTGCGTCTGAAAGTAGAATCTCGCCCGATTACAACGGTATGCGTACTTTTTCCCTAGGCCATTCTGGTTAAGCGTTTGGAGCAGCAGAATGGCGAAAAATTTGTTGTCTTCTCAAGCATTTCTTAGCTTCAAACTCTCATATCTCGCGAACGGATTGACCTAACCCAAAAATTCCTGTTGCGTCTGAAAGTAGAAACTCGCCCGATTACAACGGTATGTGTATTTTTTCCCTAGGGCATTCTGGATAAGCGTTTGGAGCAGCAGAAATGCGAAAAATTTTTTGCCTTCTCAACCATTTCTTGGCTTCAAACTCCCATATCTCGCGAACGGATTGTCCTAACCCAAAAATTCCTGTCGCGTCTGAAAGTAGAAACTCGCCCGATTACAATAGTATGTGTATTTTTTCCCTAGGCCATTCTGGTTAAGCGATTGGAGCAGCAGAAGTGCGAAAAATTTGTTGTCTTGTCAACCATTTCTTAGCTTCAAAGCCCCATATCTCGCGAACGGATTGACCAGACCCAAAAATTCCTATTGTAACTGAAAGTAGAAACTCGCCCGATTACAACGGTATGTGTATTTTTTCCCTAGGGCATTCTGGTTAAGCGTTTGGAGCAGCAGAATTGCGAAAAATTTTTTGCTTTTCAACCATTTCTTAGCTTCAAAGTCCCATATCTCGCGAACGGATTGACCTAACCCAAAAATTCCTATTGCATTTGAAAGTAGAAACTCGCCCGATTACAACGGTACGTGTATTTTTCCCCTAGGCCATTCTGGTTAAGCGATTGGAGCAGCAGAAGTGCGAAAAATTTGTTGTCTTGTCAACCATTTCTTAGCTTCAAAGTCCCATATCTCGCGAACGGACTGACGAAACCCAAAAATTCCTGCTGCGTCTGAAAGTAGAATCTCGCCCGATTACAACGGTATGCGTATTTTTTCCCTAGGCCATTCTGGTTAAGCGTTTGGAGCAGCAGAATTGCGAAAAATTTGTTGTCTTCTCAAGCATTTCTTAGCTTCAAACTCTCATATCTCGCGAACGGATTGACCTAACCCAAAAATTCCTGTTGCGTCTGAAAGTAGAAACTCGCCCGATTACAACGGTATGTGTATTTTTTCCCTAGGGCATTCTGGATAAGCGTTTGGAACAGCAGAAGTGCGAAAAATTTTTTGCCTTCTCAACCATTTCTTGGCTTCAAACTCCCATATCTCGCGAACGGATTGTCCTAACCCAAAAATTCCTGTTGCGTCTGAAAGTAGAAACTCGCCCGATTACAATAGTATGTGTATTTTTTCCCTAGGCCATTCTGGTTAAGCGATTGGAGCAGCAGAAGTGCGAAAAATTTGTTGTCTTGTCAACCATTTCTTAGCTTCAAAGTCCCATATCTCGCGAACGGATTGACCAGACCCAAAAATTCCTATTGTAACTGAAAGTAGAAACTCGCCCGATTACAACGGTATGTGTATTTTTTCCCTAGGGCATTCTGGATAAGCGTTTGGAGCAGCAGAAATGCGAAAAATTTTTTGCCTTCTCAACCATTTCTTGGCTTCAAACTCCCATATCTCGCGAACGGATTGTCCTAACCCAAAAATTCCTGTTGCGTCTGAAAGTAGAAACTCGCCCGATTACAATAGTATGTGTATTTTTTCCCTAGGCCATTCTGGTTAAGCGATTGGAGCAGCAGAAGTGCGAAAAATTTGTTGTCTTGTCAACCATTTCTTAGCTTCAAAGCCCCATATCTCGCGAACGGATTGACCAGACCCAAAAATTCCTATTGTAACTGAAAGTACAAACTCGCCCGATTACAACGGTATGTGTATTTTTTCCCTAGGGCATTCTGGTTAAGCGTTTGGAGCAGCAGAATTGCGAAAAATTTTTTGCTTTTCAACCATTTCTTAGCTTCAAAGTCCCATATCTCGCGAACGGATTGACCTAACCCAAAAATTCCTATTGCATTTGAAAGTAGAAACTCGCCCGATTACAACGGTACGTGTATTTTTCCCCTAGGCCATTCTGGTTAAGCGATTGGAGCAGCAGAAGTGCGAAAAATTTGTTGTCTTGTCAACCATTTCTTAGCTTCAAAGTCCCATATCTCGCGAACGGACTGACGAAACCCAAAAATTCCTGCTGCGTCTGAAAGTAGAATCTCGCCCGATTACAACGGTATGCGTATTTTTTCCCTAGGCCATTCTGGTTAAGCGTTTGGAGCAGCAGAATTGCGAAAAATTTGTTGTCTTCTCAAGCATTTCTTAGCTTCAAACTCTCATATCTCGCGAACGGATTGACCTAACCCAAAAATTCCTGTTGCGTCTGAAAGTAGAAACTCGCCCGATTACAACGGTATGTGTATTTTTTCCCTAGGGCATTCTGGATAAGCGTTTGGAGCAGCAGAAATGCGAAAAGTTTTTTGCCTTCTCAACCATTACTTGGCTTCAAACTCCCATATCTCGCGAACGGATTGTCCTAACCCAAAAATTCCTGTTGCGTCTGAAAGTAGAAACTCGCCCGATTACAATAGTATGTGTATTTTTTCCCTAGGCCATTCTGGTTAAGCGATTGGAGCAGCAGAAGTGCGAAAAATTTGTTGTCTTGTCAACCATTTCTTAGCTTCAAAGTCCCATATCTCGCGAACGGATTGACCAGACCCAAAAATTCCTATTGTAACTGAAAGTAGAAACTCGCCCGATTACAACGGTATGTGTATTTTTTCCCTAGGGCATTCTGGATAAGCGTTTGGAGCAGCAGAAATGCGAAAAATTTTTTGCCTTCTCAACCATTTCTTGGCTTCAAACTCCCATATCTCGCGAACGGATTGTCCTAACCCAAAAATTCCTGTTGCGTCTGAAAGTAGAAACTCGCCCGATTACAATAGTATGTGTATTTTTTCCCTAGGCCATTCTGGTTAAGCGATTGGAGCAGCAGAAGTGCGAAAAATTTGTTGTCTTGTCAACCATTTCTTAGCTTCAAAGCCCCATATCTCGCGAACGGATTGACCAGACCCAAAAATTCCTATTGTAACTGAAAGTAGAATCTCGCCCGATTACAACGGTATGTGTATTTTTTCCCTAGGGCATTCTGGTTAAGCGTTTGGAGCAGCAGAATTGCGAAAAATTTTTTGCTTTTCAACCATTTCTTAGCTTCAAAGTCCCATATCTCGCGAACGGATTGACCTAACCCAAAAATTCCTATTGCATTTGAAAGTAGAAACTCGCCCGATTACAACGGTACGTGTATTTTTCCACTAGGCCATTCTGGTTAAGCGATTGGAGCAGCAGAAGTGCGAAAAATTTGTTGTCTTGTCAACCATTTCTTAGCTTCAAAGTCCCATATCTCGCGAACGGATTGACCAGACCCAAAAATTCCTATTGTAGCTGAAAGTAGAAACTCGCCCGATTACAACGGTATGTGTATTTTTTCCCTAGGGCATTCTGGATAAGCGTTTGGAGCAGCAGAAATGCGAAAAATTTTTTGCCTTCTCAACCATTTCTTGGCTTCAAACTCCCATATCTCGCGAACGGATTGTCCTAACCCAAAAATTCCTGTTGCGTCTGAAAGTAGAAACTCGCCCAATTACAATAGTATGTGTATTTTTTCCCTAGGCCATTCTGGTTAAGCGTTTGGAGCAGCAGTATTGCGAAAAATTTTTTGCCTTCTCAACCATTTCTTGGCTTCAAACTCCCATATCTCGCGATCGGATTGACTTAACCGAAAAATTCCTATTGCGTCTGAAAGTAGAAACTCGCCCGATTACAACGGTACGTGTATTTTTCCCCTAGGCCATTCTGGTTAAGCGATTGGAGCAGCAGAATTGCGAAAATTTGTTGTCTTGTCAACCATTTCTTAGCTTCAAAGTCCCATATCTCGCGAACGGATTGACCTAACCCAAAAATTCCTGTTGCGTCTGAAAGTAGAAACTCGCCCGATTACAACGGTATGTGGATTTTTTCCCTTGGGCATTCTGGTTAAGCGTTTGGAGCAGCAGAATTGCGAAAAATTTGTTGTCTTCTCAAGCATTTCTTAGCTTCAAACTCTCATATCTCGCGAACGGATTGACCTAACCCAAAAATTCCTGTTGCGTCTGAAAGTAGAAACTCGCCCGATTACAACGGTATGTGTATTTTTTCCCTAGGCCATTCTGGTTAAGCGATTGGAGCAGCAGAAGTGCGAAAAATTTGTTGTCTTGTCAACCATTTCTTAGCTTCAAAGTCCCATATCTCGCGAACGGATTGACCAGACCCAAAAATTCCTATTGTAACTGAAAGTAGAAACTCGCCCGATTACAACGGTATGTGTATTTTTTCCCTAGGGCATTCTGGATAAGCGTTTGGAGCAGCAGAAATGCGAAAAATTTTTTGCCTTCTCAACCATTTCTTGGCTTCAAACTCCCATATCTCGCGAACGGATTGTCCTAACCCAAAAATTCCTGTTGCGTCTGAAAGTAGAAACTCGTCAGATTACAACGGTACGTGTATTTTTCCCCTAGGGCATTCTGCTTAAGCGATTGGAGCAGCAGAAGTGCGAAAAATTTGTTGTCTTGTCAACCATTTCTTAGCTTAAAGTCCCCTATCTCGGGCACGGATTGACCGAACCCAAAAATTCCTATTGTATCTGAAAGTAGAAACTCGACCGATTACAACGGTATGCGTATTTTTTCCCTAGGCCATTCTGGTTAAGCGTTTGGAGCAGCAGATTTGCGAAAAATTTGTTGTCTTCTCAACCATTTCTTAGCTTCAAAGTCCCATATCTCGCGAACGGATTCACCTAACCGAAAAATTCCTATTGCATTTGAAAGTAGAAACTCGCCCGATTACAACGGTACGTGTATTTTTCCCCTAGGCCATTCTGGTTAAGCGATTGGAGCAGCAGAAGTGCGAAAAATTTGTTGTCTCGTCAACCATTTCTTAGCTTCAAAGTCCCTTATCTCGCGAACGGATTGACCGAACCCAAAAATTCCTATTGTATCCGAAAGTAGAAACTCGCCCGATTACAACGGTATGCGTATTTTTTCCCTAGGCCATTCTGGTTAAGCGATTGGAGCAGCAGAAGTGCGAAAAATTTGTTGTCTTGTCAACCATTTCTTAGCTTCAAAGTCCCATATCTCGCGAACGGATTGACCAGACCCAAAAATTCCTATTGTAACTGAAAGTATAAACTCGCCCGATTACAACGGTATGTGTATTTTTTCCCTAGGGCATTCTGGATAAGCGTTTGGAGCAGCAGAAATGCGAAAAATTTTTTGCCTTCTCAACCATTTCTTGGCTTCAAACTCCCATATCTCGCGAACGGATTGTCCTAACCCAAAAATTCCTGTTGCGTCTGAAAGTAGAAACTCGCCCGATTACAATAGTATGTGTATTTTTTCCCTAGCCCATTCTGGTTAAGCGTTTGGAGCAGCAGAATTGCGAAAAATTTGTTGTCTTCTCAACCATTTCTTAGCTTCAAACTCTCATATCTCGCGAACGGATTGTCCTAACCCAAAAATTCCTATTGCATTTGAAAGTAGAAACTCGCCAGATTACAACGGTACGTGTATTTTTCCCCTAGGGCATTCTGCTTAAGCGATTGGAGCAGCAGAAGTGCGAAAAATTTGTTGTCTTGTCAACCATTTCTTAGCTTAAAGTCCCATATCTCGGGAACGGATTGACCGAACCCAAAAATTCCTATTGTATCTGAAAGTAGAAACTCGACCGATTACAACGGTATGCGTATTTTTTCCCTAGGCCATTCTGGTTAAGCGTTTGGAGCAGCAGATTGGCGAAAAATTTGTTGTCTTCTCAACCATTTCTTAGCTTCAAACTCTCATATCTTGCGAACGGATTGACCTAACCCAAAAATTCCTATTGCATTTGAAAGTAGAAACTCGCCCGATTAAAACGCTATGTGTATTTTCTCCCTAGGGCATTCTGGTTAAGCGTTTGGAGCAGCAGAATTGCGAAAAATTTTTTGCCTTGTCAACCATTTCTTAGCTTCAAAGTCCCATATCTCGCGAACGGATTGACCTAACCCAAAAATTCCTATTGCATTTGAAAGTAGAAACTCGCCCGATTACAACGGTACGTGTATTTTTCCCCTAGGCCATTCTGGTTAAGCGATTGGAGCAGCAGAAGTGCGAAAAATTTGTTGTCTTGTCAACCATTTCTTAGCTTCAAAGTCCCTTATCTCGCGAACGGATTGACGGAACCCAAAAATTCCTATTGGATCCGAAAGTAGAAACTCGCCCGATTACAACGGTATGTGTATTTTTTCCCTAGGCCATTCTGGTTAAGCGTTTGTAGCAGCAGATTTGCGAAAAATTTGTTGTCTTCTCAACCATTTCTTAGCTTCAAACTCTCATATCTCGCGAACGGATTGTCCTAACCCAAAAATTCCTATTGCATTTGAAAGTAGAAACTCGCCAGATTACAACGGTACGTGTATTTTTCCCCTAGGGCATTCTGCTTAAGCGATTGGAGCAGCAGAAGTGCGAAAAATTTGTTGTCTTGTCAACCATTTCTTAGCTTAAAGTCCCATATCTCGGGAACGGATTGACCGAACCCAAAAATTCCTATTGTATCTGAAAGTAGAAACTCGACCGATTACAACGGTATGCGTATTTTTTCCCTAGGCCATTCTGGTTAAGCGTTTGGAGCAGCAGATTTGCGAAAAATTTGTTGTCTTCTCAACCATTTCTTAGCTTCAAACTCTCATATCTTGCGAACGGATTGACCTAACCCAAAAATTCCTATTGCATTTGAAAGTAGAAACTCTCCCGATTAAAACGCTATGTGTATTTTCTCCCTAGGGCATTCTGGTTAAGCGTTTGGAGCAGCAGAATTGGGAAAAATTTTTTGCCTTGTCAACCATTTCTTAACTTCAAGGTCCCATATCTCGCGAACGGATTGACCTAACCCAAAAATTCCTATTGCATTTGAAAGTAGAAACTCGCCCGATTACAACGGTACGTGTATTTTTCCCCTAGGCCATTCTGGTTAAGCGATTGGAGCAGCAGATGTGCGAAAAATTTGTTGTCTTGTCAACCATTTCTTCGCTTCAAAGTCCCTTATCTCGCGAACGGATTGACCGAACCCAAAAATTCCTATTGGATCCGAAAGTAGAAACTCGCCCGATTACAACGGTATGTGTATTTTTTCCCTAGGCCATTCTGGTTAAGCGTTTGTAGCAGCAGATTTGCGAAAAATTTGTTGTCTTCTCAACCATTTCTTAGCTTCAAACTCTCATATCTCGCGAACGGATTGACCTAAACCAAAAATTCCTATTGGATTTGAAAGTATAAACTCGCCCGATTACAACGGTATGTGTATTTTTTCCCTAGGGCATTCTGGATAAGCGTTTGGAGCAGCAGAAGTGCGAAAAATTTTTTGCCTTCTCAACCATTTCTTGGCTTCAAACTCCCATATCTCGCGAACGGATTGTCCTAACCCAAAAATTCCTGTTGCGTCTGAAAGTAGAAACTCGCCCGATTACAATAGTATGTGTATTTTTTCCCTAGCCCATTCTGGTTAAGCGTTTGGAGCAGCAGAATTGCGAAAAATTTGTTGTCTTCTCAACCATTTCTTAGCTTCAAACTCTCATATCTCGCGAACGGATTGTCCTAACCCAAAAATTCCTATTGCATTTGAAAGTAGAAACTCGCCAGATTACAACGGTACGTGTATTTTTCCCCTAGGGCATTCTGCTTAAGCGATTGGAGCAGCAGAAGTGCGAAAAATTTGTTGTCTTGTCAACCATTTCTTAGCTTAAAGTCCCATATCTCGGGAACGGATTGACCGAACCCAAAAATTCCTATTGTATCTGAAAGTAGAAACTCGCCCGATTACAACGGTATGCGTATTTTTTCCCTAGGCCATTCTGGTTAAGCGTTTGGAGCAGCAGATTGGCGAAAAATTTGTTGTCTTCTCAACCATTTCTTAGCTTCAAACTCTCATATCTTGCGAACGGATTGACCTAACCCAAAAATTCCTATTGGATTTGAAAGTATAAACTCGCCCGATTACAACGGTATGTGTATTTTTTCCCTAGGGCATTCTGGATAAGCGTTTGGAGCAGCAGAAATGCGAAAAATTTTTTGCCTTCTCAACCATTTCTTGGTTTCAAACTCCCATATCTCGCGAACGGATTGTCCTAACCCAAAAATTCCTGTTGCGTCTGAAAGTAGAAACTCGCCCGATTACAATAGTATGTGTATTTTTCCCCTAGGCCATTCTGGTTAAGCGATTGGAGCAGCAGAAGTGCGAAAAATTTGTTGTCTTGTCAACCATTTCTTAGCTTCAAAGTCCCTTATCTCGCGAACGGATTGACCGAACCCAAAAATTCCTATTGTATCCGAAAGTAGAAACTCGCCCGATTACAACGGTATGCGTATTTTTTCCCTAGGCCATTCTGGTTAAGCGATTGGAGCAGCAGAAGTGCGAAAAATTTGTTGTCTTGTCAACCATTTCTTAGCTTCAAAGTCCCATATCTCGCGAACGGATTGACCTAACCCAAAAATTCCTGTTGCGTCTGAAAGTAGAAACTCGCCCGATTACAACGGTATGTGGATTTTTTCCCTAGGGCATTCTGGTTAAGCGTTTGGAGCAGCAGAATTGCGAAAAATTTGTTGTCTTCTCAAGCATTTCTTAGCTTCAAACTCTCACATCTCGCGAACGGATTGACCTAACCCAAAAATTCCTGTTGCGTCTGAAAGTAGAAACTCGCCCGATTACAACGGTATGTGTATTTTTTCCCTAGGGCATTCTGGATAAGCGTTTGGAGCAGCAGAAATGCGAAAAATTTTTTGCCTTCTCAACCATTTCTTGGCTTCAAACTCCCATATCTCGCGAACGGATTGTCCTAACCCAAAAATTACTGTTGCGTCTGAAAGTAGAAACTCGCCCGATTACAATAGTATGTGTATTTTTTCCCTAGGCCATTCTGGTTAAGCGTTTGGAGCAGCAGTATTGCGAAAAATTTTTTGCCTTCTCAACCATTTCTTGGCTTCAAACTCCCATATCTCGCGAACGGATTGACTTAACCGAAAAATTCCTATTGCGTCTGAAAGTAGAAACTCGCCCGATTACAACGGTACTTGTATTTTTCCCCTAGGCCATTCTGGTTAAGCGATTGGAGCAGCAGAATTGCGAAAAATTTGTTGTCTTGTCAACCATTTCTTAGCTTCAAAGTCCCATATCTCGCGAACGGATTGACCTAACCCAAAAATTCCTGTTGCGTCTGAAAGTAGAAACTCGCCCGATTACAACGCTATGTGTATTTTCTCCCTAGGGCATTCTGGTTAAGCGTTTGGAGCAGCAGAATTGCGAAAAATTTTTTGCCTTGTCAACCATTTCTTAGCTTCAAAGTCCCATATCTCGCGAACGGATTGACCTAACCCAAAAATTCCTATTGCATTTGAAAGTAGAAACTCGCCCGATTACAACGGTACGTGTATTTTTCCCCTAGGCCATTCTGGTTAAGCGATTGGAGCAGCAGAAGTGCGAAAAATTTGTTGTCTCGTCAACCATTTCTTAGATTCAAAGTCCCTTATCTCGCGAACGGATTGACCGAACCCAAAAATTCCTATTGTATCCGAAAGTAGAAACTCGCCCGATTACAACGGTATGCGTATTTTTTCCCTAGGCCATTCTGGTTAAGCGATTGGAGCAGCAGAAGCGCGAAAAATTTGTTGTCTCGTCAACCATTTCTTAGCTTCAAACTCTCATATCTCGCGAACGGATTGTCCTATCCCAAAAATTCCTGTTGCGTCTGAAAGTAGAAACTCGCCCGATTACAATAGTATGTGTATTTTCTCCCTAGCCCATTCTGGTTAAGCGTTTGGAGCAGCAGTATTGCGAAAAATTTTTTGCCTTCTCAACCATTTCTTGGCTTCAAACTCCCATATCTCGCGAACGGATTGACTTAACCGAAAAATTCCTATTGCGTCTGAAAGTAGAAACTCGCCCGATTACAACGGTACGTGTATTTTTCCCCTAGGCCATTCTGGTTAAGCGATTGGAGCAGCAGAATTGCGAAAAATTTGTTGTCTTGTCAACCATTTCTTAGCTTCAAAGTCCCATATCTCGCGAACGGATTGACCTAACCCAAAAATTCCTGTTGCGTCTGAAAGTAGAAACTCGCCCGATTACAACGGTATGTGGATTTTTTCCCTAGGGCATTCTGGTTAAGCGTTTGGAGCAGCAGAATTGCGAAAAATTTGTTGTCTTCTCAAGCATTTCTTAGATTCAAACTCTCATATCTCGCGAACGGATTGACCTAACCCAAAAATTCCTGTTGCGTCTGAAAGTAGAAACTCGCCCGATTACAACGGTATGTGTATTTTTTCCCTAGGGCATTCTGGATAAGCGTTTGGAGCAGCAGAAATGCGAAAAATTTTTTGCCTTCTCAACCATTTCTTGGCTTCAAACTCCCAAATCTCGCGAACGGATTGTCCTAACACAAAAATTCCTGTTGCGTCTGAAAGTAGAAACTCGCCCGATTACAATAGTATGTGTATTTTTTCCCTAGGCCATTCTGGTTAAGCGTTTGGAGCAGCAGTATTGCGAAAAATTTTTTGCCTTCTCAACCATTTCTTGGCTTCAAACTCCCATATCTCGCGATCGGATTGACTTAACCGAAAAATTCCTATTGCGTCTGAAAGTAGAAACTCGCCCGATTACAACGGTACGTGTATTTTTCCCCTAGGCCATTCTGGTTAAGCGATTGGAGCAACAGAATTGCGAAAAATTTGTTGTTTTGTCAACCATTTCTTAGCTTCAAAGTCCCATATCTCGCGAACGGATTGACCTAACCCAAAAATTCCTGTTGCGTCTGAAAGTAGAAACTCGCCCGATTACAACGGTATGTGGATTTTTTCCCTAGGGCATTCTGGTTAAGCGTTTGGAGCAGCAGAATTGCGAAAAATTTTTTGCCTTCTCAACCATTTCTTAGCTTCAAACTCTCATACCTCGCGAACGGATTGTCCTAACCCAAAAATTCCTATTGCATTTGAAAGTAGAAACTCGCCAGATTACAACGGTACGTGTATTTTTCCCCTAGGGCATTCTGCTTAAGCGATTGGAGCAGCAGAAGTGCGAAAAATTTGTTGTCTTGTCAACCATTTCTTAGCTTAAAGTCCCATATCTCGGGAACGGATTGACCGAACCCAAAAATTCCTATTGTATCTGAAAGTAGAAACTCGCCTGATTACAACGGTATGCGTATTTTTTCCCTAGGCCATTCTGGTTAAGCGTTTGGAGCAGCAGATTGGCGAAAAATTTGTTGTCTTCTCAACCATTTCTTAGCTTCAAACTCTCATATCTTGCGAACGGATTGACCTAACCCAAAAATTCCTATTGCATTTGAAAGTAGAAACTCGCCCGATTAAAACGCTATGTGTATTTTCTCCCTAGGCCATTCTGGTTAAGCGATTGGAGCAGCAGATGTGCGAAAAATTTGTTGTCTTGTCAACCATTTCTTCGCTTCAAAGTCCCTTATCTCGCGAACGGATTGACCGAACCCAAAAATTCCTATTGGATCCGAAAGTAGAAACTCGCCCGATTACAACGGTATGTGTATTTTTTCCCTAGGCCATTCTGGTTAAGCGTTTGGAGCAGCAGTATTGCGAAAAATTTTTTGCCTTCTCAACCATTTCTTGGCTTCAAACTCCCATATCTCGCGAACGGATTGACTTAACCGAAAAATTCCTATTGCGTCTGAAAATAGAAACTCGCCCGATTACAACGGTACGTGTATTTTTCCCCTAGCCCATTCTGGTTAAGCGTTTGGAGCAGCAGAGTTGCGAAAAATTTGTTGTCTTCTCAACCATTTCTTAGCTTCAAAGTCCCATATCTCGCGAACGGATTGACCAAACCCAAAAATTCCTATTGCATTTGAAAGTAGAAACTCGCCAGATTACAACGGTACGTGTATTTTTCCCCTAGGGCATTCTGCTTAAGCGATTGGAGCAGCAGAAGTGCGAAAAATTTGTTGTCTTGTCAACCATTTCTTAGCTTAAAGTCCCATATCTCGGGAACGGATTGACCGAACCCAAAAATTCCTATTGTATCTGAAAGTAGAAACTCGCCTGATTACAACGGTATGCGTATTTTTTCCCTAGGCCATTCTGGTTAAGCGTTTGGAGCAGCAGATTGGCGGAAAATTTGTTGTCTTCTCAACCATTTCTTATCTTCAAACTCTCATATCTTGCGAACGGATTGACCTAACCCAAAAATTCCTATTGCATTTGAAAGTAGAAACTCGCCCGATTAAAACGCTATGTGTATTTTCTCCCTAGGCCATTCTGGTTAAGCGATTGGAGCAGCAGATGTGCGAAAAATTTGTTGTCTTGTCAACCATTTCTTCGCTTCAAAGTCCCTTATCTCGCGAACGGATTGACCGAACCCAAAAATTCCTATTGGATCCGAAAGTAGAAACTCGCCCGATTACAACGGTATGTGTATTTTTTCCCTAGGCCATTCTGGTTAAGCGTTTGGAGCAGCAGTATTGCGAAAAATTTTTTGCCTTCTCAACCATTTCTTGGCTTCAAACTCCCATATCTCGCGAACGGATTGACTTAACCGAAAAATTCCTATTGCGTCTGAAAGTAGAAACTCGCCCGATTACAACGGTACGTGTATTTTTCCCCTAGGCCATTCTGGTTAAGCGATTGGAGCAACAGAATTGCGAAAAATTTGTTGTCTTGTCAACCATTTCTTAGCTTCAAAGTCCCATATCTCGCGAACGGATTGACCTAACCCAAAAATTCCTGTTGCGTCTGAAAGTAGAAGCTCGCCCGATTACAACGGTATGTGGATTTTTTCCCTAGGGCATTCTGGTTAAGCGTTTGGAGCAGCAGAAATGCGAAAAATTTTTTGCCTTCTCAACCATTTCTTGGCTTCAAACTCCCATATCTCGCGAACGGATTGACCTAACCCAAAAATTCCTGTTGCGTCTGAAAGTAGAAACTCGCCCGATTACAACGGTATGTGTATTTTTTCCCCAGCCCATTCTGGTTAAGCGTTTGGAGCAGCAGAATTGCGAAAAATTTGTTGTCTTCTCAACCATTTCTTAGCTTCAAACTCTCATACCTCGCGAACGGATTGTCCTAACCCAAAAATTCCTATTGCATTTGAAAGTAGAAACTCGCCAGATTACAACGGTACGTGTATTTTTCCCCTAGGGCATTCTGCTTAAGCGATTGGAGCAGCAGAAGTGCGAAAAATTTGTTGTCTTGTCAACCATTTCTTAGCTTAAAGTCCCATATCTCGGGAACGGATTGACCGAACCCAAAAATTCCTATTGTATCTGAAAGTAGAAACTCGCCTGATTACAACGGTATGCGTATTTTTTCCCTAGGCCATTCTGGTTAAGCGTTTGGAGCAGCAGATTGGCGAAAAATTTGTTGTCTTCTCAACCATTTCTTAGCTTCAAACTCTCATATCTTGCGAACGGATTGACCTAACCCAAAAATTCCTATTGCATTTGAAAGTAGAAACTCGCCCGATTAAAACGCTATGTGTATTTTCTCCCTAGGCCATTCTGGTTAAGCGATTGGAGCAGCGGATGTGCGAAAAATTTGTTGTCTTGTCAACCATTTCTTCGCTTCAAAGTCCCTTATCTCGCGAACGGATTGACCGAACCCAAAAATTCCTATTGTATCCGAAAGTAGAAACTCGTCCGATTACAACGGTATGCGTATTTTTTCCCTAGGCCATTCTGGTTAAGCGATTGGAGCAGCAGAAGTGCGAAAAATTTGTTGTCTCGTCAACCATTTCTTAGCTTCAAACTCTCATATCTCGCGAACGGATTGTCCTAACCCAAAAATTCCTGTTGCGTCTGAAAGTAGAAACTCGCCCGATTACAATAGTATGTGTATTTTTTCCCTAGCCCATTCTGGTTAAGCGTTTGGAGCAGCAGAATTGCGAAAAAATTGTTGTCTTCTCAACCATTTCTTAGCTTCAAACTCTCATATCTCGCGAACGGATTGTCCTAACCCAAAAATTCCTATTGCATTTGAAAGTAGAAACTCGCCAGATTACAACGGTACGTGTATTTTTCCCCTAGGGCATTCTGCTTAAGCGATTGGAGCAGCAGAAGTGCGAAAAATTTGTTGTCTTGTCAACCATTTCTTCGCTTCAAAGTCCCTTATCTCGCGAACGGATTGACCGAACCCAAAAATTCCTATTGGATCCGAAAGTAGAAACTCGCCCGATTACAACGGTATGTGTATTTTTTCCCTAGGCCATTCTGGTTAAGCGTTTGGAGCAGCAGTATTGCGAAAAATTTGTTGCCTTCTCAACCATTTCTTGGCTTCAAACTCCCATATCTCGCGAACGGATTGACTTAACCGAAAAATTCCTATTGCGTCTGAAAGTAGAAACTCGCCCGATTACAACGGTACGTGTATTTTTCCCCTAGGCCATTCTGGTTAAGCGATTGGAGCAACAGAATTGCGAAAAATTTGTTGTCTTGTCAACCATTTCTTAGCTTCAAAGTCCCATATCTCGCGAACGGATTGACCTAACCCAAAAATTCCTGTTGCGTCTGAAAGTAGAAGCTCGCCCGATTACAACGGTATGTGGATTTTTTCCCTAGGGCATTCTGGTTAAGCGTTTGGAGCAGCAGAAATGCGAAAAATTTTTTGCCTTCTCAACCATTTCTTGGCTTCAAACTCCCATATCTCGCGAACGGATTGACCTAACCCAAAAATTCCTGTTGCGTCTGAAAGTAGAAACTCGCCCGATTACAACGGTATGTGTATTTTTTCCCCAGCCCATTCTGGTTAAGCGTTTGGAGCAGCAGAATTGCGAAAAATTTGTTGTCTTCTCAACCATTTCTTAGCTTCAAACTCTCATACCTCGCGAACGGATTGTCCTAACCCAAAAATTCCTATTGCATTTGAAAGTAGAAACTCGCCAGATTACAACGGTACGTGTATTTTTCCCCTAGGGCATTCTGCTTAAGCGATTGGAGCAGCAGAAGTGCGAAAAATTTGTTGTCTTGTCAACCATTTCTTAGCTTAAAGTCCCATATCTCGGGAACGGATTGACCGAACCCAAAAATTCCTATTGTATCTGAAAGTAGAAACTCGCCTGATTACAACGGTATGCGTATTTTTTCCCTAGGCCATTCTGGTTAAGCGTTTGGAGCAGCAGATTGGCGAAAAATTTGTTGTCTTCTCAACCATTTCTTAGCTTCAAACTCTCATATCTTGCGAACGGATTGACCTAACCCAAAAATTCCTATTGCATTTGAAAGTAGAAACTCGCCCGATTAAAACGCTATGTGTATTTTCTCCCTAGGCCATTCTGGTTAAGCGATTGGAGCAGCGGATGTGCGAAAAATTTGTTGTCTTGTCAACCATTTCTTCGCTTCAAAGTCCCTTATCTCGCGAACGGATTGACCGAACCCAAAAATTCCTATTGTATCCGAAAGTAGAAACTCGTCCGATTACAACGGTATGCGTATTTTTTCCCTAGGCCATTCTGGTTAAGCGATTGGAGCAGCAGAAGTGCGAAAAATTTGTTGTCTCGTCAACCATTTCTTAGCTTCAAACTCTCATATCTCGCGAACGGATTGTCCTAACCCAAAAATTCCTGTTGCGTCTGAAAGTAGAAACTCGCCCGATTACAATAGTATGTGTATTTTTTCCCTAGCCCATTCTGGTTAAGCGTTTGGAGCAGCAGAATTGCGAAAAATTTGTTGTCTTCTCAACCATTTCTTAGCTTCAAACTCTCATATCTCGCGAACGGATTGTCCTAACCCAAAAATTCCTATTGCATTTGAAAGTAGAAACTCGCCAGATTACAACGGTACGTGTATTTTTCCCCTAGGGCATTCTGCTTAAGCGATTGGAGCAGCAGAAGTGCGAAAAATTTGTTGTCTTGTCAACCATTTCTTAGCTTAAAGTCCCATATCTCGGGAACGGATTGTCCTAACCCAAAAATTACTGTTGCGTCTGAAAGTAGAAACTCGCCCGATTACAATAGTATGTGTATTTTTTCCCTAGGCCATTCTGGTTAAGCGTTTGGAGCAGCAGTATTGCGAAAAATTTTTTGCCTTCTCAACCATTTCTTGGCTTCAAACTCCCATATCTCGCGAACGGATTGACTTAACCGAAAAATTCCTATTGCGTCTGAAAGTAGAAACTCGCCCGATTACAACGGTACGTGTATTTTTCCCCTAGGCCATTCTGGTTAAGCGATTGGAGCAGCAGAATTGCGAAAAATTTGTTGTCTTGTCAACCATTTCTTAGCTTCAAAGTCCCATATCTCGCGAACGGATTGACCTAACCCAAAAATTCCTGTTGCGTCTGAAAGTAGAATCTCGCCCGATTACAACGGTATGTGGATTTTTTCCCTAGGGCATTCTGGTTAAGCGTTTGGAGCAGCAGAATTGCGAAAAATTTGTTGTCTTCTCAAGCATTTCTTAGCTTCAAACTCTCATATCTCGCGAACGGATTGACCTAACCCAAAAATTCCTGTTGCGTCTGAAAGTAGAAACTCGCCCGATTACAACGGTATGTGTATTTTTTCCCTAGGGCAATCTGGATAAGCGTTTGGAGCAGCAGAAATGCGAAAAATTTTTTGCCTTCTCAACCATTTCTTGGCTTCAAACTCCCAAATCTCGCGAACGGATTGTCCTAACCCAAAAATTCCTGTTGCGTCTGAAAGTAGAAACTCGCCCGATTACAATAGTATGTGTATTTTTTCCCTAGGCCATTCTGGTTAAGCGTTTGGAGCAGCAGTATTGCGAAAAATTTTTTGCCTTCTCAACCATTTCTTGGTTTCAAACTCCCATATCTCGCGATCGGATTGACTTAACCGAAAAATTCCTATTGCGTCTGAAAGTAGAAACTCGACCGATTACAACGGTACGTGTATTTTTCCCCTAGGCCATTCTGGTTAAGCGATTGGAGCAACAGAATTGCGAAAAATTTGTTGTCTTGTCAACCATTTCTTAGCTTCAAAGTCCCATATCTCGCGAACGGATTGACCTAACCCAAAAATTCCTATTGCATTTGAAAGTAGAAACTCGCCCGATTACAACGGTACGTGTATTTTTCCCCTAGGCCATTCTGGTTAAGCGATTGGAGCAGCAGAAGTGCGAAAAATTTGTTGTCTTGTCAACCATTTCTTAGCTTCAAAGTCCCTTATCTCGCGAACGGATTGACGGAACCCAAAAATTCCTATTGGATCCGAAAGTAGAAACTCGCCCGATTACAACGGTATGTGTATTTTTTCCCTAGGCCATTCTGGTTAAGCGTTTGTAGCAGCAGATTTGCGAAAAATTTGTTGTCTTCTCAACCATTTCTTAGCTTCAAACTCTCATATCTCGCGAACGGATTGTCCTAACCCAAAAATTCCTATTGCATTTGAAAGTAGAAACTCGCCAGATTACAACGGTACGTGTATTTTTCCCTTAGGGCATTCTGCTTAAGCGATTGGAGCAGCAGAAGTGCGAAAAATTTGTTGTCTTGTCAACCATTTCTTAGCTTAAAGTCCCATATCTCGGGAACGGAATGACCGAACCCAAAAATTCCTATTGTATCTGAAAGTAGAAACTCTCCCGATTAAAACGCTATGTGTATTTTCTCCCTAGGGCATTCTGGTTAAGCGTTTGGAGCAGCAGAATTGGGAAAAATTTTTTGCCTTGTCAACCATTTCTTAGCTTCAAAGTCCCATATCTCGCGAACGGATTGACCTAACCCAAAAATTCCTATTGCATTTGAAAGTAGAAACTCGCCCGATTACAACGGTACGTGTATTTTTCCCCTAGGCCATTCTGGTTAAGCGATTGGAGCAGCAGAAGTGCGAAAAATTTGTTGTCTTGTCAACCATTTCTTAGCTTCAAAGTCCCTTATCTCGCGAACGGATTGACGGAACCCAAAAATTCCTATTGGATCCGAAAGTAGAAACTCGCCCGATTACAACGGTATGTGTATTTTTTCCCTAGGCCATTCTGGTTAAGCGTTTGTAGCAGCAGATTTGCGAAAAATTTGTTGTCTTCTCAACCATTTCTTAGCTTCAAACTCTCATATCTCGCGAACGGATTGTCCTAACCCAAAAATTCCTATTGCATTTGAAAGTAGAAACTCGCCAGATTACAACGGTACGTGTATTTTTCCCCTAGGGCATTCTGCTTAAGCGATTGGAGCAGCAGAAGTGCGAAAAATTTGTTGTCTTGTCAACCATTTCTTAGCTTAAAGTCCCATATCTCGGGAACGGAATGACCGAACCCAAAAATTCCTATTGTATCTGAAAGTAGAAACTCTCCCGATTAAAACGCTATGTGTATTTTCTCCCTAGGGCATTCTGGTTAAGCGTTTGGAGCAGCAGAATTGGGAAAAATTTTTTGCCTTGTCAACCATTTCTTAGCTTCAAAGTCCCATATCTCGCGAACGGATTGACCTAACCCAAAAATTCCTGTTGCGTCTGAAAGTAGAATCTCGCCCGATTACAACGGTATGTGGATTTTTTCCCTAGGGCATTCTGGTTAAGCGTTTGGAGCAGCAGAATTGCGAAAAATTTGTTGTCTTCTCAAGCATTTCTTAGCTTCAAACTCTCATATCTCGCGAACGGATTGACCTAACCCAAAAATTCCTGTTGCGTCTGAAAGTAGAAACTCGCCCGATTACAACGGTATGTGTATTTTTTCCCTAGGGCAATCTGGATAAGCGTTTGGAGCAGCAGAAATGCGAAAAATTTTTTGCCTTCTCAACCATTTCTTGGCTTCAAACTCCCAAATCTCGCGAACGGATTGTCCTAACCCAAAAATTCCTGTTGCGTCTGAAAGTAGAAACTCGCCCGATTACAATAGTATGTGTATTTTTTCCCTAGGCCATTCTGGTTAAGCGTTTGGAGCAGCAGTATTGCGAAAAATTTTTTGCCTTCTCAACCATTTCTTGGCTTCAAACTCCCATATCTCGCGATCGGATTGACTTAACCGAAAAATTCCTATTGCGTCTGAAAGTAGAAACTCGACCGATTACAACGGTACGTGTATTTTTCCCCTAGGCCATTCTGGTTAAGCGATTGGAGCAACAGAATTGCGAAAAATTTGTTGTCTTGTCAACCATTTCTTAGCTTCAAAGTCCCATATCTCGCGAACGGATTGACCTAACCCAAAAATTCCTGTTGCGTCTGAAAGTAGAAACTCGCCCGATTACAACGGTATGTGGATTTTTTCCCTAGGGCATTCTGGTTAAGCGTTTGGAGCAGCAGAAATGCGAAAAATTTTTTGCCTTCTCAACCATTTCTTGGCTTCAAACTCCCATATCTCGCGAACGGATTGACCTAACCCAAAAATTCCTGTTGCGTCTGAAAGTAGAAACTCGCCCGATTACAACGGTATGTGTATTTTTTCCCTAGCCCATTCTGGTTAAGCGTTTGGAGCAGCAGAATTGCGAAAAATTTGTTGTCTTCTCAACCATTTCTTAGCTTCAAACTCTCATACCTCGCGAACGGATTGTCCTAACCCAAAAATTCCTATTGCATTTGAAAGTAGAAACTCGCCAGATTACAACGGTACGTGTATTTTTCCCCTAGGGCATTCTGCTTAAGCGATTGGAGCAGCAGAAGTGCGAAAAATTTGTTGTCTTGTCAACCATTTCTTAGCTTAAAGTCCCATATCTCGGGAACGGATTGACCGAACCCAAAAATTCCTATTGTATCTGAAAGTAGAAACTCGCCTGATTACAACGGTATGCGTATTTTTTCCCTAGGCCATTCTGGTTAAGCGTTTGGAGCAGCAGATTGGCGAAAAATTTGTTGTCTTCTCAACCATTTCTTAGCTTCAAACTCTCATATCTTGCGAACAGATTGACCTAACCCAAAAATTCCTATTGCATTTGAAAGTAGAAACTCGCCCGATTAAAACGCTATGTGTATTTTCTCCCTAGGCCATTCTGGTTAAGCGATTGGAGCAGCAGATGTGCGAAAAATTTGTTGTCTTGTCAACCATTTCTTCGCTTCAAAGTCCCTTATCTCGCGAACGGATTGACCGAACCCAAAAATTCCTATTCGATCCGAAAGTAGAAACTCGCCCGATTACAACGGTATGTGTATTTTTTCCCTAGGCCATTCTGGTTAAGCGTTTGGAGCAGCAGTATTGCGAAAAATTTTTTGCCTTCTCAACCATTTCTTGGCTTCAAACTCCCATATCTCGCGAACGGATTGACTTAACCGAAAAATTCCTATTGCGTCTGAAAGTAGAAACTCGCCCGATTACAACGGTACGTGTATTTTTCCCCTAGGCCATTCTGGTTAAGCGATTGGAGCAGCAGAATTGCGAAAAATTTGTTGTCTTGTCAACCATTTCTTAGCTTCAAAGTCCCATATCTCGCGATCGGATTGACTTAACCGAAAAATTCCTATTGCGTCTGAAAGTAGAAACTCGACCGATTACAACGGTACGTGTATTTTTCCCCTAGGCCATTCTGGTTAAGCGATTGGAGCAACAGAATTGCGAAAAATTTGTTGTCTTGTCAACCATTTCTTAGCTTCAAAGTCCCATATCTCGCGAACGGATTGACCTAACCCAAAAATTCCTATTGCATTTGAAAGTAGAAACTCGCCCGATTACAACGGTACGTGTATTTTTCCCCTAGGGCATTCTGCTTAAGCGATTGGAGCAGCAGAAGTGCGAAAAATTTGTTGTCTTGTCAACCATTTCTTAGCTTAAAGTCCCATATCTCGGGAACGGATTGTCCTAACCCAAAAATTACTGTTGCGTCTGAAAGTAGAAACTCGCCCGATTACAATAGTATGTGTATTTTTTCCCTAGGCCATTCTGGTTAAGCGTTTGGAGCAGCAGTATTGCGAAAAATTTTTTGCCTTCTCAACCATTTCTTGGCTTCAAACTCCCATATCTCGCGAACGGATTGACTTAACCGAAAAATTCCTATTGCGTCTGAAAGTAGAAACTCGCCCGATTACAACGGTACGTGTATTTTTCCCCTAGGCCATTCTGGTTAAGCGATTGGAGCAGCAGAATTGCGAAAAATTTGTTGTCTTGTCAACCATTTCTTAGCTTCAAAGTCCCATATCTCGCGAACGGATTGACCTAACCCAAAAATTCCTGTTGCGTCTGAAAGTAGAATCTCGCCCGATTACAACGGTATGTGGATTTTTTCCCTAGGGCATTCTGGTTAAGCGTTTGGAGCAGCAGAATTGCGAAAAATTTGTTGTCTTCTCAAGCATTTCTTAGCTTCAAACTCTCATATCTCGCGAACGGATTGACCTAACCCAAAAATTCCTGTTGCGTCTGAAAGTAGAAACTCGCCCGATTACAACGGTATGTGTATTTTTTCCCTAGGGCAATCTGGATAAGCGTTTGGAGCAGCAGAAATGCGAAAAATTTTTTGCCTTCTCAACCATTTCTTGGCTTCAAACTCCCAAATCTCGCGAACGGATTGTCCTAACCCAAAAATTCCTGTTGCGTCTGAAAGTAGAAACTCGCCCGATTACAATAGTATGTGTATTTTTTCCCTAGGCCATTCTGGTTAAGCGTTTGGAGCAGCAGTATTGCGAAAAATTTTTTGCCTTCTCAACCATTTCTTGGCTTCAAACTCCCATATCTCGCGATCGGATTGACTTAACCGAAAAATTCCTATTGCGTCTGAAAGTAGAAACTCGACCGATTACAACGGTACGTGTATTTTTCCCCTAGGCCATTCTGGTTAAGCGATTGGAGCAACAGAATTGCGAAAAATTTGTTGTCTTGTCAACCATTTCTTAGCTTCAAAGTCCCATATCTCGCGAACGGATTGACCTAACCCAAAAATTCCTATTGCATTTGAAAGTAGAAACTCGCCCGATTACAACGGTACGTGTATTTTTCCCCTAGGCCATTCTGGTTAAGCGATTGGAGCAGCAGAAGTGCGAAAAATTTGTTGTCTTGTCAACCATTTCTTAGCTTCAAAGTCCCTTATCTCGCGAACGGATTGACGGAACCCAAAAATTCCTATTGGATCCGAAAGTAGAAACTCGCCCGATTACAACGGTATGTGTATTTTTTCCCTAGGCCATTCTGGTTAAGCGTTTGTAGCAGCAGATTTGCGAAAAATTTGTTGTCTTCTCAACCATTTCTTAGCTTCAAACTCTCATATCTCGCGAACGGATTGTCCTAACCCAAAAATTCCTATTGCATTTGAAAGTAGAAACTCGCCAGATTACAACGGTACGTGTATTTTTCCCTTAGGGCATTCTGCTTAAGCGATTGGAGCAGCAGAAGTGCGAAAAATTTGTTGTCTTGTCAACCATTTCTTAGCTTAAAGTCCCATATCTCGGGAACGGAATGACCGAACCCAAAAATTCCTATTGTATCTGAAAGTAGAAACTCTCCCGATTAAAACGCTATGTGTATTTTCTCCCTAGGGCATTCTGGTTAAGCGTTTGGAGCAGCAGAATTGGGAAAAATTTTTTGCCTTGTCAACCATTTCTTAGCTTCAAAGTCCCATATCTCGCGAACGGATTGACCTAACCCAAAAATTCCTATTGCATTTGAAAGTAGAAACTCGCCCGATTACAACGGTACGTGTATTTTTCCCCTAGGCCATTCTGGTTAAGCGATTGGAGCAGCAGAAGTGCGAAAAATTTGTTGTCTTGTCAACCATTTCTTAGCTTCAAAGTCCCTTATCTCGCGAACGGATTGACGGAACCCAAAAATTCCTATTGGATCCGAAAGTAGAAACTCGCCCGATTACAACGGTATGTGTATTTTTTCCCTAGGCCATTCTGGTTAAGCGTTTGTAGCAGCAGATTTGCGAAAAATTTGTTGTCTTCTCAACCATTTCTTAGCTTCAAACTCTCATATCTCGCGAACGGATTGTCCTAACCCAAAAATTCCTATTGCATTTGAAAGTAGAAACTCGCCAGATTACAACGGTACGTGTATTTTTCCCCTAGGGCATTCTGCTTAAGCGATTGGAGCAGCAGAAGTGCGAAAAATTTGTTGTCTTGTCAACCATTTCTTAGCTTAAAGTCCCATATCTCGGGAACGGAATGACCGAACCCAAAAATTCCTATTGTATCTGAAAGTAGAAACTCTCCCGATTAAAACGCTATGTGTATTTTCTCCCTAGGGCATTCTGGTTAAGCGTTTGGAGCAGCAGAATTGGGAAAAATTTTTTGCCTTGTCAACCATTTCTTAGCTTCAAAGTCCCATATCTCGCGAACGGATTGACCTAACCCAAAAATTCCTGTTGCGTCTGAAAGTAGAATCTCGCCCGATTACAACGGTATGTGGATTTTTTCCCTAGGGCATTCTGGTTAAGCGTTTGGAGCAGCAGAATTGCGAAAAATTTGTTGTCTTCTCAAGCATTTCTTAGCTTCAAACTCTCATATCTCGCGAACG
The DNA here is from genome assembly GCF_051014685.1 of Ptiloglossa arizonensis. Lineage (NCBI taxonomy): Eukaryota > Metazoa > Arthropoda > Insecta > Hymenoptera > Colletidae > Ptiloglossa > Ptiloglossa arizonensis. The sequence continues at coordinate 478,378 of NW_027478749.1, read as the reverse complement.
GATTGACCTAACCCAAAAATTCCTGTTGCGTCTGAAAGTAGAAACTCGCCCGATTACAACGGTATGTGTATTTTTTCCCTAGGGCAATCTGGATAAGCGTTTGGAGCAGCAGAAATGCGAAAAATTTTTTGCCTTCTCAACCATTTCTTGGCTTCAAACTCCCAAATCTCGCGAACGGATTGTCCTAACCCAAAAATTCCTGTTGCGTCTGAAAGTAGAAACTCGCCCGATTACAATAGTATGTGTATTTTTTCCCTAGGCCATTCTGGTTAAGCGTTTGGAGCAGCAGTATTGCGAAAAATTTTTTGCCTTCTCAACCATTTCTTGGCTTCAAACTCCCATATCTCGCGATCGGATTGACTTAACCGAAAAATTCCTATTGCGTCTGAAAGTAGAAACTCGACCGATTACAACGGTACGTGTATTTTTCCCCTAGGCCATTCTGGTTAAGCGATTGGAGCAACAGAATTGCGAAAAATTTGTTGTCTTGTCAACCATTTCTTAGCTTCAAAGTCCCATATCTCGCGAACGGATTGACCTAACCCAAAAATTCCTGTTGCGTCTGAAAGTAGAAACTCGCCCGATTACAACGGTATGTGGATTTTTTCCCTAGGGCATTCTGGTTAAGCGTTTGGAGCAGCAGAAATGCGAAAAATTTTTTGCCTTCTCAACCATTTCTTGGCTTCAAACTCCCATATCTCGCGAACGGATTGACCTAACCCAAAAATTCCTGTTGCGTCTGAAAGTAGAAACTCGCCCGATTACAACGGTATGTGTATTTTTTCCCTAGCCCATTCTGGTTAAGCGTTTGGAGCAGCAGAATTGCGAAAAATTTGTTGTCTTCTCAACCATTTCTTAGCTTCAAACTCTCATACCTCGCGAACGGATTGTCCTAACCCAAAAATTCCTATTGCATTTGAAAGTAGAAACTCGCCAGATTACAACGGTACGTGTATTTTTCCCCTAGGGCATTCTGCTTAAGCGATTGGAGCAGCAGAAGTGCGAAAAATTTGTTGTCTTGTCAACCATTTCTTAGCTTAAAGTCCCATATCTCGGGAACGGATTGACCGAACCCAAAAATTCCTATTGTATCTGAAAGTAGAAACTCGCCTGATTACAACGGTATGCGTATTTTTTCCCTAGGCCATTCTGGTTAAGCGTTTGGAGCAGCAGATTGGCGAAAAATTTGTTGTCTTCTCAACCATTTCTTAGCTTCAAACTCTCATATCTTGCGAACAGATTGACCTAACCCAAAAATTCCTATTGCATTTGAAAGTAGAAACTCGCCCGATTAAAACGCTATGTGTATTTTCTCCCTAGGCCATTCTGGTTAAGCGATTGGAGCAGCAGATGTGCGAAAAATTTGTTGTCTTGTCAACCATTTCTTCGCTTCAAAGTCCCTTATCTCGCGAACGGATTGACCGAACCCAAAAATTCCTATTGGATCCGAAAGTAGAAACTCGCCCGATTACAACGGTATGTGTATTTTTTCCCTAGGCCATTCTGGTTAAGCGTTTGGAGCAGCAGTATTGCGAAAAATTTTTTGCCTTCTCAACCATTTCTTGGCTTCAAACTCCCATATCTCGCGAACGGATTGACTTAACCGAAAAATTCCTATTGCGTCTGAAAGTAGAAACTCGCCCGATTACAACGGTACGTGTATTTTTCCCCTAGGCCATTCTGGTTAAGCGATTGGAGCAGCAGAATTGCGAAAAATTTGTTGTCTTGTCAACCATTTCTTAGCTTCAAAGTCCCATATCTCGCGAACGGATTGACCTAACCCAAAAATTCCTGTTGCGTCTGAAAGTAGAAACTCGCCCGATTACAACGGTATGTGGATTTTTTCCCTAGGGCATTCTGGTTAAGCGTTTGGAGCAGCAGAAATGCGAAAAATTTTTTGCCTTCTCAACCATTTCTTGGCTTCAAACTCCCATATCTCGCGAACGGATTGACCTAACCCAAAAATTCCTGTTGCGTCTGAAAGTAGAAACTCGCCCGATTACAACGGTATGTGTATTTTTTCCCTAGCCCAATCTGGTTAAGCGTTTGGAGCAGCAGAATTGCGAAAAATTTGTTGTCTTCTCAACCATTTCTTAGCTTCAAACTCTCATACCTCGCGAACGGATTGTCCTAACCCAAAAATTCCTATTGCATTTGAAAGTAGAAACTCGCCAGATTACAACGGTACGTGTATTTTTCCCCTAGGGCATTCTGCTTAAGCGATTGGAGCAGCAGAAGTGCGAAAAATTTGTTGTCTTGTCAACCATTTCTTAGCTTAAAGTCCCATATCTCGGGAACGGATTGACCGAACCCAAAAATTCCTATTGTATCTGAAAGTAGAAACTCGCCTGATTACAACGGTATGCGTATTTTTTCCCTAGGCCATTCTGGTTAAGCGTTTGGAGCAGCAGATTGGCGAAAAATTTGTTGTCTTCTCAACCATTTCTTAGCTTCAAACTCTCATATCTTGCGAACAGATTGACCTAACCCAAAAATTCCTATTGCATTTGAAAGTAGAAACTCGCCCGATTAAAACGCTATGTGTATTTTCTCCCTAGGCCATTCTGGTTAAGCGATTGGAGCAGCAGATGTGCGAAAAATTTGTTGTCTTGTCAACCATTTCTTCGCTTCAAAGTCCCTTATCTCGCGAACGGATTGACCGAACCCAAAAATTCCTATTGGATCCGAAAGTAGAAACTCGCCCGATTACAACGGTATGTGTATTTTTTCCCTAGCCCATTCTGGTTAAGCGTTTGGAGCAGCAGAATTGCGAAAAATTTGTTGTCTTCTCAACCATTTCTTAGCTTCAAACTCTCATACCTCGCGAACGGATTGTCCTAACCCAAAAATTCCTATTGCATTTGAAAGTAGAAACTCGCCAGATTACAACGGTACGTGTATTTTTCCTCTAGGGCATTCTGCTTAAGCGATTGGAGCAGCAGAAGTGCGAAAAATTTGTTGTCTTGTCAACCATTTCTTAGCTTAAAGTCGCATATCTCGGGAACGGATTGACCGAACCCAAAAATTCCTATTGTATCTGAAAGTAGAAACTCGCCCGATTACAACGGTACGTGTATTTTTCCCCTAGGCCATTCTGGTTAAGCGATTGGAGCAGCAGAATTGCGAAAAATTTGTTGTCTTGTCAACCATTTCTTAGCTTCAAAGTCCCATATCTCGCGAACGGATTGACCTAACCCAAAAATTCCTATTGCATTTGAAAGTAGAAACTCGCCCGATTACAACGGTACGTGTATTTTTCCCCTAGGCCATTCTGGTTAAGCGATTGGAGCAGCAGAAGTGCGAAAAATTTGTTGTCTTGTCAACCATTTCTTAGCTTCAAAGTCCCTTATCTCGCGAACGGATTGACGGAACCCAAAAATTCCTATTGGATCCGAAAGTAGAAACTCGCCCGATTACAACGGTATGTGTATTTTTTCCCTAGGCCATTCTGGTTAAGCGTTTGTAGCAGCAGATTTGCGAAAAATTTGTTGTCTTCTCAACCATTTCTTAGCTTCAAACTCTCATATCTCGCGAACGGATTGTCCTAACCCAAAAATTCCTATTGCATTTGAAAGTAGAAACTCGCCAGATTACAACGGTACGTGTATTTTTCCCCTAGGCCATTCTGGTTAAGCGTTTGGAGCAGCAGTATTGCGAAAAATTTGTTGCCTTCTCAACCATTTCTTGGCTTCAAACTCCCATATCTCGCGAACGGATTGACTTAACCGAAAAATTCCTATTGCGTCTGAAAGTAGAAACTCGCCCGATTACAACGGTACGTGTATTTTTCCCCTAGGCCATTCTGGTTAAGCGATTGGAGCAACAGAATTGCGAAAAATTTGTTGTCTTGTCAACCATTTCTTAGCTTCAAAGTCCCATATCTCGCGAACGGATTGACCTAACCCAAAAATTCCTGTTGCGTCTGAAAGTAGAAGCTCGCCCGATTACAACGGTATGTGGATTTTTTCCCTAGGGCATTCTGGTTAAGCGTTTGGAGCAGCAGAAATGCGAAAAATTTTTTGCCTTCTCAACCATTTCTTGGCTTCAAACTCCCATATCTCGCGAACGGATTGACCTAACCCAAAAATTCCTGTTGCGTCTGAAAGTAGAAACTCGCCCGATTACAACGGTATGTGTATTTTTTCCCCAGCCCATTCTGGTTAAGCGTTTGGAGCAGCAGAATTGCGAAAAATTTGTTGTCTTCTCAACCATTTCTTAGCTTCAAACTCTCATACCTCGCGAACGGATTGTCCTAACCCAAAAATTCCTATTGCATTTGAAAGTAGAAACTCGCCAGATTACAACGGTACGTGTATTTTTCCCCTAGGGCATTCTGCTTAAGCGATTGGAGCAGCAGAAGTGCGAAAAATTTGTTGTCTTGTCAACCATTTCTTAGCTTAAAGTCCCATATCTCGGGAACGGATTGAACGAACCCAAAAATTCCTATTGTATCTGAAAGTAGAAACTCGCCTGATTACAACGGTATGCGTATTTTTTCCCTAGGCCATTCTGGTTAAGCGTTTGGAGCAGCAGATTGGCGAAAAATTTGTTGTCTTCTCAACCATTTCTTAGCTTCAAACTCTCATATCTTGCGAACGGATTGACCTAACCCAAAAATTCCTATTGCATTTGAAAGTAGAAACTCGCCCGATTAAAACGCTATGTGTATTTTCTCCCTAGGCCATTCTGGTTAAGCGATTGGAGCAGCGGATGTGCGAAAAATTTGTTGTCTTGTCAACCATTTCTTCGCTTCAAAGTCCCTTATCTCGCGAACGGATTGACCGAACCCAAAAATTCCTATTGTATCCGAAAGTAGAAACTCGTCCGATTACAACGGTATGCGTATTTTTTCCCTAGGCCATTCTGGTTAAGCGATTGGAGCAGCAGAAGTGCGAAAAATTTGTTGTCTCGTCAACCATTTCTTAGCTTCAAACTCTCATATCTCGCGAACGGATTGTCCTAACCCAAAAATTCCTGTTGCGTCTGAAAGTAGAAACTCGCCCGATTACAATAGTATGTGTATTTTTTCCCTAGCCCATTCTGGTTAAGCGTTTGGAGCAGCAGAATTGCGAAAAATTTGTTGTCTTCTCAACCATTTCTTAGCTTCAAACTCTCATATCTCGCGAACGGATTGTCCTAACCCAAAAATTCCTATTGCATTTGAAAGTAGAAACTCGCCAGATTACAACGGTACGTGTATTTTTCCCCTAGGGCATTCTGCTTAAGCGATTGGAGCAGCAGAAGTGCGAAAAATTTGTTGTCTTGTCAACCATTTCTTAGCTTAAAGTCCCATATCTCGGGAACGGATTGTCCTAACCCAAAAATTACTGTTGCGTCTGAAAGTAGAAACTCGCCCGATTACAATAGTATGTGTATTTTTTCCCTAGGCCATTCTGGTTAAGCGTTTGGAGCAGCAGTATTGCGAAAAATTTTTTGCCTTCTCAACCATTTCTTGGCTTCAAACTCCCATATCTCGCGAACGGATTGACTTAACCGAAAAATTCCTATTGCGTCTGAAAGTAGAAACTCGCCCGATTACAACGGTACGTGTATTTTTCCCCTAGGCCATTCTGGTTAAGCGATTGGAGCAGCAGAATTGCGAAAAATTTGTTGTCTTGTCAACCATTTCTTAGCTTCAAAGTCCCATATCTCGCGAACGGATTGACCTAACCCAAAAATTCCTGTTGCGTCTGAAAGTAGAATCTCGCCCGATTACAACGGTATGTGGATTTTTTCCCTAGGGCATTCTGGTTAAGCGTTTGGAGCAGCAGAATTGCGAAAAATTTGTTGTCTTCTCAAGCATTTCTTAGCTTCAAACTCTCATATCTCGCGAACGGATTGACCTAACCCAAAAATTCCTGTTGCGTCTGAAAGTAGAAACTCGCCCGATTACAACGGTATGTGTATTTTTTCCCTAGGGCAATCTGGATAAGCGTTTGGAGCAGCAGAAATGCGAAAAATTTTTTGCCTTCTCAACCATTTCTTGGCTTCAAACTCCCAAATCTCGCGAACGGATTGTCCTAACCCAAAAATTCCTGTTGCGTCTGAAAGTAGAAACTCGCCCGATTACAATAGTATGTGTATTTTTTCCCTAGGCCATTCTGGTTAAGCGTTTGGAGCAGCAGTATTGCGAAAAATTTTTTGCCTTCTCAACCATTTCTTGGCTTCAAACTCCCATATCTCGCGATCGGATTGACTTAACCGAAAAATTCCTATTGCGTCTGAAAGTAGAAACTCGACCGATTACAACGGTACGTGTATTTTTCCCCTAGGCCATTCTGGTTAAGCGATTGGAGCAACAGAATTGCGAAAAATTTGTTGTCTTGTCAACCATTTCTTAGCTTCAAAGTCCCATATCTCGCGAACGGATTGACCTAACCCAAAAATTCCTGTTGCGTCTGAAAGTAGAAACTCGCCCGATTACAACGGTATGTGGATTTTTTCCCTAGGGCATTCTGGTTAAGCGTTTGGAGCAGCAGAAATGCGAAAAATTTTTTGCCTTCTCAACCATTTCTTGGCTTCAAACTCCCATATCTCGCGAACGGATTGACCTAACCCAAAAATTCCTGTTGCGTCTGAAAGTAGAAACTCGCCCGATTACAACGGTATGTGTATTTTTTCCCTAGCCCATTCTGGTTAAGCGTTTGGAGCAGCAGAATTGCGAAAAATTTGTTGTCTTCTCAACCATTTCTTAGCTTCAAACTCTCATACCTCGCGAACGGATTGTCCTAACCCAAAAATTCCTATTGCATTTGAAAGTAGAAACTCGCCAGATTACAACGGTACGTGTATTTTTCCCCTAGGGCATTCTGCTTAAGCGATTGGAGCAGCAGAAGTGCGAAAAATTTGTTGTCTTGTCAACCATTTCTTAGCTTAAAGTCCCATATCTCGGGAACGGATTGACCGAACCCAAAAATTCCTATTGTATCTGAAAGTAGAAACTCGCCTGATTACAACGGTATGCGTATTTTTTCCCTAGGCCATTCTGGTTAAGCGTTTGGAGCAGCAGATTGGCGAAAAATTTGTTGTCTTCTCAACCATTTCTTAGCTTCAAACTCTCATATCTTGCGAACAGATTGACCTAACCCAAAAATTCCTATTGCATTTGAAAGTAGAAACTCGCCCGATTAAAACGCTATGTGTATTTTCTCCCTAGGCCATTCTGGTTAAGCGATTGGAGCAGCAGATGTGCGAAAAATTTGTTGTCTTGTCAACCATTTCTTCGCTTCAAAGTCCCTTATCTCGCGAACGGATTGACCGAACCCAAAAATTCCTATTGGATCCGAAAGTAGAAACTCGCCCGATTACAACGGTATGTGTATTTTTTCCCTAGGCCATTCTGGTTAAGCGTTTGGAGCAGCAGTATTGCGAAAAATTTTTTGCCTTCTCAACCATTTCTTGGCTTCAAACTCCCATATCTCGCGAACGGATTGACTTAACCGAAAAATTCCTATTGCGTCTGAAAGTAGAAACTCGCCCGATTACAACGGTACGTGTATTTTTCCCCTAGGCCATTCTGGTTAAGCGATTGGAGCAGCAGAATTGCGAAAAATTTGTTGTCTTGTCAACCATTTCTTAGCTTCAAAGTCCCATATCTCGCGAACGGATTGACCTAACCCAAAAATTCCTGTTGCGTCTGAAAGTAGAAACTCGCCCGATTACAACGGTATGTGGATTTTTTCCCTAGGGCATTCTGGTTAAGCGTTTGGAGCAGCAGAAATGCGAAAAATTTTTTGCCTTCTCAACCATTTCTTGGCTTCAAACTCCCATATCTCGCGAACGGATTGACCTAACCCAAAAATTCCTGTTGCGTCTGAAAGTAGAAACTCGCCCGATTACAACGGTATGTGTATTTTTTCCCTAGCCCATTCTGGTTAAGCGTTTGGAGCAGCAGAATTGCGAAAAATTTGTTGTCTTCTCAACCATTTCTTAGCTTCAAACTCTCATACCTCGCGAACGGATTGTCCTAACCCAAAAATTCCTATTGCATTTGAAAGTAGAAACTCGCCAGATTACAACGGTACGTGTATTTTTCCTCTAGGGCATTCTGCTTAAGCGATTGGAGCAGCAGAAGTGCGAAAAATTTGTTGTCTTGTCAACCATTTCTTAGCTTAAAGTCGCATATCTCGGGAACGGATTGACCGAACCCAAAAATTCCTATTGTATCTGAAAGTAGAAACTCGCCCGATTACAACGGTACGTGTATTTTTCCCCTAGGCCATTCTGGTTAAGCGATTGGAGCAGCAGAATTGCGAAAAATTTGTTGTCTTGTCAACCATTTCTTAGCTTCAAAGTCCCATATCTCGCGAACGGATTGACCTAACCCAAAAATTCCTATTGCATTTGAAAGTAGAAACTCGCCCGATTACAACGGTACGTGTATTTTTCCCCTAGGCCATTCTGGTTAAGCGATTGGAGCAGCAGAAGTGCGAAAAATTTGTTGTCTTGTCAACCATTTCTTAGCTTCAAAGTCCCTTATCTCGCGAACGGATTGACGGAACCCAAAAATTCCTATTGGATCCGAAAGTAGAAACTCGCCCGATTACAACGGTATGTGTATTTTTTCCCTAGGCCATTCTGGTTAAGCGTTTGTAGCAGCAGATTTGCGAAAAATTTGTTGTCTTCTCAACCATTTCTTAGCTTCAAACTCTCATATCTCGCGAACGGATTGTCCTAACCCAAAAATTCCTATTGCATTTGAAAGTAGAAACTCGCCAGATTACAACGGTACGTGTATTTTTCCCCTAGGGCATTCTGCTTAAGCGATTGGAGCAGCAGAAGTGCGAAAAATTTGTTGTCTTGTCAACCATTTCTTAGCTTAAAGTCCCATATCTCGGGAACGGAATGACCGAACCCAAAAATTCCTATTGTATCTGAAAGTAGAAACTCTCCCGATTAAAACGCTATGTGTATTTTCTCCCTAGGGCATTCTGGTTAAGCGTTTGGAGCAGCAGAATTGGGAAAAATTTTTTGCCTTGTCAACCATTTCTTAGCTTCAAAGTCCCATATCTCGCGAACGGATTGACCTAACCCAAAAATTCCTATTGCATTTGAAAGTAGAAACTCGCCCGATTACAGCGGTACGTGTATTTTTCCCCTAGGCCATTCTGGTTAAGCGATTGGAGCAGCAGATGTGCGAAAAATTTGTTGTCTTGTCAACCATTTCTTCGCTTCAAAGTCCCTTATCTCGCGAACGGATTGATCGAACCCAAAAATTCCTATTGGATCCGAAAGTAGAAACTCGCCCGATTACAACGGTATGTGTATTTTTCCCCTAGGCCATTCTGGTTAAGCGATTGGAGCAGCAGAATTGCGAAAAATTTGTTGTCTTGTCAACCATTTCTTAGCTTCAAAGTCCCATATCTCGCGAACGGATTGACCTAACCCAAAAATTCCTGTTGCGTCTGAAAGTAGAAACTCGCCCGATTACAACGGTATGTGGATTTTTTCCCTAGGGCATTCTGGTTAAGCGTTTGGAGCAGCAGAATTGCGAAAAATTTGTTGTCTTCTCAACCATTTCTTAGCTTCAAACTCTCATACCTCGCGAACGGATTGTCCTAACCCAAAAATTCCTATTGCATTTGAAAGTAGAAACTCGCCAGATTACAACGGTACGTGTATTTTTCCTCTAGGGCATTCTGCTTAAGCGATTGGAGCAGCAGAAGTGCGAAAAATTTGTTGTCTTGTCAACCATTTCTTAGCTTAAAGTCGCATATCTCGGGAACGGATTGACCGAACCCAAAAATTCCTATTGTATCTGAAAGTAGAAACTCGCCCGATTACAACGGTATGCGTATTTTTTCCCTAGGCCATTCTGGTTAAGGGTTTGGAGCAGCAGATTGGCGAAAAATTTGTTGTCTTCTCAACCATTTCTTAGCTTCAGACTCTCATATCTTGCGAACGGATTGACCTAACCCAAAAATTCCTATTGCATTTGAAAGTAGAAACTCGCCCGATTAAAGCGCTATGTGTATTTTCTCCCTAGGGCATTCTGGTTAAGCGTTTGGAGCAGCAGAATTGCGAAAAATTTTTTGCCTTGTCAACCATTTCTTAGCTTCAAAGTCCCATATCTCGCGAACGGATTGACCTAACCCAAAAATTCCTATTGCATTTGAAAGTAGAAACTCGCCCGATTACAACGGTACGTGTATTTTTCCCCTAGGCCATTCTGGTTAAGCGATTGGAGCAGCAGAAGTGCGAAAAATTTGTTGTCTTGTCAACCATTTCTTAGCTTCAAAGTCCCTTATCTCGCGAACGGATTGACGGAACCCAAAAATTCCTATTGGATCCGAAAGTAGAAACTCGCCCGATTACAACGGTATGTGTATTTTTTCCCTAGGCCATTCTGGTTAAGCGTTTGTAGCAGCAGATTTGCGAAAAATTTGTTGTCTTCTCAACCATTTCTTAGCTTCAAACTCTCATATCTCGCGAACGGATTGTCCTAACCCAAAAATTCCTATTGCATTTGAAAGTAGAAACTCGCCAGATTACAACGGTACGTGTATTTTTCCCCTAGGGCATTCTGCTTAAGCGATTGGAGCAGCAGAAGTGCGAAAAATTTGTTGTCTTGTCAACCATTTCTTAGCTTAAAGTCCCATATCTCGGGAACGGAATGACCGAACCCAAAAATTCCTATTGTATCTGAAAGTAGAAACTCTCCCGATTAAAACGCTATGTGTATTTTCTCCCTAGGGCATTCTGGTTAAGCGTTTGGAGCAGCAGAATTGGGAAAAATTTTTTGCCTTGTCAACCATTTCTTAGCTTCAAAGTCCCATATCTCGCGAACGGATTGACCTAACCCAAAAATTCCTATTGCATTTGAAAGTAGAAACTCGCCCGATTACAGCGGTACGTGTATTTTTCCCCTAGGCCATTCTGGTTAAGCGATTGGAGCAGCAGATGTGCGAAAAATTTGTTGTCTTGTCAACCATTTCTTCGCTTCAAAGTCCCTTATCTCGCGAACGGATTGACCGAACCCAAAAATTCCTATTGGATCCGAAAGTAGAAACTCGCCCGATTACAACGGTATGTGTATTTTTTCCCTAGGCCATTCTGGTTAAGCGTTTGTAGCAGCAGATTTGCGAAAAATTTGTTGTCTTCTCAACCATTTCTTAGCTTCAAACTCTCATATCTCGCGAACGGATTGACCTAACCCAAAAATTCCTATTGGATTTGAAAGTAGAAACTCGCCCGATTACAACGGTATGTGTATTTTTTCCCTAGGGCATTCTGGTTAAGCGTTTGGAGCAGCAGAATTGCGAAAAATTTTTTGCCTTCTCAACCATTTGTTGTCTTCAAACTCCCATATCTCGCGAACGGATTGACCTAACCCAAAAATTCCTTATGCATCTGAAATTAGAAACTCGCCCAATTAAAACGCTATGTGTATTTTCTCCCTAGGGCATTCTGGTTAAGCGTTTGGAGCAGCAGAATTGCGAAAAATTTTTTGCCTTGTCAACCATTTCTTAGCTTCAAAGTCCCATATCTCGCGAACGGATTGACCTAACCCAAAAATTCCTATTGCATTTGAAAGTAGAAACTCGCCCGATTACAACGGTACGTGTATTTTTCCCCTAGGCCATTCTGGTTAAGCGATTGGAGCAGCAGAAGTGCGAAAAATTTGTTGTCTTGTCAACCATTTCTTAGCTTCAAAGTCCCTTATCTCGCGAACGGATTGACCGAACCCAAAAATTCCTATTGTATCCGAAAGTAGAAACTCGCCCGATTACAACGGTATGCGTATTTTATCCCTAGGCCATTCTGGTTAAGCGATTGGAGCAGCAGAAGTGCGAAAAATTTGTTGTCTTGTCAACCATTTCTTAGCTTCAAAGTCCCATATCTCGCGAACGGATTGACCAGACCCAAAAATTCCTATTGTAACTGAAAGTAGAAACTCGCCCGATTACAACGGTACGTGAATTTTTCCCCTAGGGCATTCTGGTTAAGTGATTGGAGCAGCAGAATTGCGAAGAATTTTTTGCCTTCTCAACCATTTCTTGGCTTCAAACTCCCATATCTCGCGAACGGATTGACCAAACCTAAAAATTCCTGTTGCTTGTGAAAGTAGAAACTCGCCCGATTACAACGGTATGCGTATTTTTTCCCTAGGCCATTCTGGTTAAGCGTTTGGAGCAGCAGATTTGCGAAAAATTTGTTGTCTTCTCAACCATTTCTTAGCTTCAAACTCTCATATCTTGCGAACGGATTGACCTAACCCAAAAATTCCTATTGCATTTGAAAGTAGAAACTCTCCCGATTAAAACGCTATGTGTATTTTCTCCCTAGGGCATTCTGGTTAAGCGTTTGGAGAAGCAGATTGGCGAAAAATTTGTTGTCTTCTCAACCATTTCTTAGCTTCAGACTCTCATATCTTGCGAACGGATTGACCTAACCCAAAAATTCCTATTGCATTTGAAAGTAGAAACTCGCCCGATTAAAACGCTATGTGTATTTTCTCCCTAGGGCATTCTGGTTAAGCGTTTGGAGCAGCAGAATTGCGAAAAATTTTTTGCCTTGTCAACCATTTCTTAGCTTCAAAGTCCCATATCTCGCGAACGGATTGACCTAACCCAAAAATTCCTATTGCATTTGAAAGTAGAAACTCGCCAGATTACAACGGTACGTGTATTTTTCCCCTAGGGCATTCTGCTTAAGCGATTGGAGCAGCAGAAGTGCGAAAAATTTGTTGTCTTGTCAACCATTTCTTAGCTTAAAGTCCCATATCTCGGGAACGGATTGACCGAACCCAAAAATTCCTATTGTATCTGAAAGTAGAAACTCGACCGATTACAACGGTATGCGTATTTTTTCCCTAGGCCATTCTGGTTAAGCGTTTGGAGCAGCAGATTTGCGAAAAATTTGTTGTCTTCTCAACCATTTCTTAGCTTCAAACTCTCATATCTTGCGAACGGATTGACCTAACCCAAAAATTCCTATTGCATTTGAAAGTAGAAACTCTCCCGATTAAAACGCTATGTGTATTTTCTCCCTAGGGCATTCTGGTTAAGCGTTTGGAGCAGCAGAATTGGGAAAAATTTTTTGCCTTGTCAACCATTTCTTAGCTTCAAAGTCCCATATCTCGCGAACGGATTGACCGAACCCAAAAATTCCTATTGTATCTGAAAGTAGAAACTCGCCCAATTAAAACGCTATGTGTATTTTCTCCCTAGGGCATTCTGGTTAAGCGTTTGGAGCAGCAGAATTGCGAAAAATTTTTTGCCTTGTCAACCATTTCTTAGCTTCAAAGTCCCATATCTCGCGAACGGATTGTCCTAACCCAAAAATTCCGGTTGCGTCTGAAAGTAGAAACTCGCCCGATTACAACGGTATGTGGATTTTTTCCCTAGGGCATTCTGGTTAAGCGTAGGGAGCAGCAGAATTGCGAAAAATTTGTTGTCTTCTCAAGCATTTCTTAGCTTCAAACTCTCATATCTCGCGAACGGATTGACCTAACCCAAAAATTCCTGTTGCGTCTGAAAGTAGAAACTCGCCCGATTACAACGGTATGTGTATTTTTTCCCTAGGGCGTTCTGGATAAGCGTTTGGAGCAGCAGAAATGCGAAAAATTTTTTGCCTTCTCAACCATTTCTTGGCTTCAAACTCCCATATCTCGCGAACGGATTGTCCTAACCCAAAAATTCCTGTTGCGTCTGAAAGTAGAAACTCCCCCGATTAAAATAGTATGTGTATTTTTTCCCTAGGCCATTCTGGTTAAGCGTTTGGAGCAGCAGTATTGCGAAAAATTTTTTGCCTTCTCAACCATTTCTTGGCTTCAAACTCCCATATCTCGCGAACGGATTGACTTAACCGAAAAATTCCTATTGCGTCTGAAAGTAGAAACTCGCCCGATTACAACGGTACGTGTATTTTTCCCCTAGGCCATTCTGGTTAAGCGATTGGAGCAGCAGAATTGCGAAAAATTTGTTGTCTTGTCAACCATTTCTTAGCTTCAAAGTCCCATATCTCGCGAACGGATTGACCTAACCCAAAAATTCCTGTTGCGTCTGAAAGTAGAAACTCGCCCGATTACAACGGTATGTGGATTTTTTCCCTAGGGCATTCTGGTTAAGCGTTTGGAGCAGCAGAAATGCGAAAAATTTTTTGCCTTCTCAACCATTTCTTGGCTTCAAACTCCCATATCTCGCGAACGGATTGATCTAACCCAAAAATTCCTGTTGCGTCTGAAAGTAGAAACTCGCCCGATTACAACGGTATGTGTATTTTTCCCCTAGGGCATTCTGCTTAAGCGATTGGAGCAGCAGAAGTGCGAAAAATTTGTTGTCTTGTCAACCATTTCTTAGCTTAAAGTCCCATATCTCGGGAACGGATTGACCGAACCCAAAAATTCCTATTGTATCTGAAAGTAGAAACTCGCCCGATTACAACGGTATGCGTATTTTTTCCCTAGGCCATTCTGGTTAAGCGTTTGGAGCAGCAGATTGGCGAAAAATTTGTTGTCTTCTCAACCATTTCTTAGCTTCAAACTCTCATATCTTGCGAACGGATTGACCGAACCCAAAAATTCCTATTGTATCTGAAAGTAGAAACTCGCCAGATTACAACGGTACGTGTATTTTTCCCCTAGGCCATTCTGGTTAAGCGATTGGAGCAGCAGAAGTGCGAAAAATTTGTTGTCTTGTCAACCATTTCTTAGCTTCAAAGTCCCTTATCTCGCGAACGGATTGACGGAACCCAAAAATTCCTATTGGATCCGAAAGTAGAAACTCGCCCGATTACAACGGTATGTGTATTTTTTCCCTAGGCCATTCTGGTTAAGCGTTTGTAGCAGCAGATTTGCGAAAAATTTGTTGTCTTCTCAACCATTTCTTAGCTTCAAAGTCCCATATCTCGCGAACGGATTGACCTAACCCAAAAATTCCTATTGCATTTGAAAGTAGAAACTCGCCCGATTACAACGGTACGTGTATTTTTCCCCTAGGCCATTCTGGTTAAGCGATTGGAGCAGCAGAAGTGCGAAAAATTTGTTGTCTTGTCAACCATTTCTTAGCTTCAAAGTCCCTTATCTCGCGAACGGATTGACCGAACCCAAAAATTCCTATTGTATCCGAAAGTAGAATCTCGCCCGATTACAACGGTATGCGTATTTTTTCCCTAGGCCATTCTGGTTAAGCGATTGGAGCAGCAGAAGTGCGAAAAATTTGTTGTCTTGTCAACCATTTCTTAGCTTCAAAGTCCCATATCTCGCGAACGGATTGACCAGACCCAAAAATTCCTATTGTAACTGAAAGTAGAAACTCGCCCGATTACAACGGTACGTGTATTTTTCCCCTAGGGCATTCTGGTTAAGTGACTGGAGCAGCAGAATTGCGAAAAATTTTTCGCCTTCTCAACCATTTCTTGGCTTCAAAGTGCCATATCTCGCGAACGGATTGACCAAACCTAAAAATTCCTGTTGCTTGTGAAAGTAGAAACTCGCCCGATTACAACGGTATGCGTATTTTTTCCCTAGGCCATTCTGGTTAAGCGTTTGGAGCAGCAGAATTGCGAAAAATTTGTTGTCTTCTCAACCATTTCTTAGCTTCAAACTCTCATATCTCGCGAACGGATTGTCCTAACCCAAAAATTCCTATTGCATTTGAAAGTAGAAACTCGCCAGATTACATCGGTATGTGTATTTTTCCCCTAGGGCATTCTGCTTAAGCGATTGGAGCAGCAGAAGTGCGAAAAATTTGTTGTCTTGTCAACCATTCCTTAGCTTCAAAGTCCCATATCTCGCGAACGGATTGACCTAACCCAAAAATTCCTATAGCATTTGAAAGTAGAAACTCGCCCGATTACAACGGTACGTGTATTTTTCCCCTAGGCCATTCTGGTTAAGCGATTGGAGCAGCAGAAGTGCGAAAAATTTGTTGTCTTGTCAACCATTTCTTAGCTTCAAAGTCCCTTATCTCGCGAACGGATTGACCGAACCCAAAAATTCCTATTGTATCCGAAAGTAGAAACTCGCCCGATTACAACGGTATGCGTATTTTTTCCCTAGGCCATTCTGGTTAAGCGATTGGAGCAGCAGAAGTGCGAAAAATTTGTTGTCTTGTCCACCATTTCTTAGCTTCAAAGTCCCATATCTCGCGAACGGATTGACCAGACCCAAAAATTCCTATTGTAACTGAAAGTAGAAACTCGCCCGATTACAACGGTACTTGTATTTTTCCCCTAGGGCATTCTGGTTAAGTGATTGGAGCAGCAGAATTGCGAAAAATTTTTTGCCTTCTCAACCATTTCTTGGCTTCAAACTCCCATATCTCGCGAACGGATTGACCAAACCTAAAAATTCCTGTTGCTTGTGAAAGTAGAAACTCGCCTGATTACAACGGTATGCGTATTTTTTCCCTAGGCCATTCTGGTTAAGCGTTTGGAGCAGCAGTATTGCGAAAAATTTTTTGCCTTCTCAACCATTTCTTGGCTTCAAACTCCCATATCTCGCGAACGGATTGACTTAACCGAAAAATTCCTATTGCGTCTGAAAGTAGAAACTCGCCCGATTACAACGGTACGTGTATTTTTCCCCTAGGCCATTCTGGTTAAGCGATTGGAGCAGCAGAATTGCGAAAAATTTGTTGTCTTGTCAACCATTTCTTAGCTTCAAAGTCCCATATCTCGCGAACGGATTGACCTAACCCAAAAATTCCTGTTGCGTCTGAATGTAGAAACTCGCCCGATTACAACGGTATGTGGATTTTTTCCCTAGGGCATTCTGGTTAAGCGTTTGGAGCAGCAGAAGTGCGAAAAATTTTTTGCCTTCTCAACCATTTCTTGGCTTCAAACTCCCATATCTCGCGAACGGATTGATCTAACCCAAAAATTCCTGTTGCGTCTGAAAGTAGAAACTCGCCCGATTACAACGGTATGTGTATTTTTCCCCTAGGGCATTCTGCTTAAGCGATTGGAGCAGCAGAAGTGCGAAAAATTTGTTGTCTTGTCAACCATTTCTTAGCTTAAAAGTCCCATATCTCGGGAACGGATTGACCGAACCCAAAAATTCCTATTGTATCTGAAAGTAGAAACTCGCCCGATTACAACGGTATGCGTATTTTTTCCCTAGGCCATTCTGGTTAAGCGTTTGGAGCAGCAGATTGGCGAAAAATTTGTTGTCTTCTCAACCATTTCTTAGCTTCAAACTCTCATATCTTGCGAACGGATTGACCGAACCCAAAAATTCCTATTGTATCTGAAAGTAGAAACTCGCCAGATTACAACGGTACGTGTATTTTTCCCCTAGGCCATTCTGGTTAAGCGATTGGAGCAGCAGAAGTGCGAAAAATTTGTTGTCTTGTCAACCATTTCTTAGCTTCAAAGTCCCTTATCTCGCGAACGGATTGACGGAACCCAAAAATTCCTATTGGATCCGAAAGTAGAAACTCGCCCGATTACAACGGTATGTGTATTTTTTCCCTAGGCCATTCTGGTTAAGCGTTTGTAGCAGCAGATTTGCGAAAAATTTGTTGTCTTCTCAACCATTTCTTAGCTTCAAAGTCCCATATCTCGCGAACGGATTGACCTAACCCAAAAATTCCTATTGCATTTGAAAGTAGAAACTCGCCCGATTACAACGGTACGTGTATTTTTCCCCTAGGCCATTCTGGTTAAGCGATTGGAGCAGCAGAAGTGCGAAAAATTTGTTGTCTTGTCAACCATTTCTTAGCTTCAAAGTCCCTTATCTCGCGAACGGATTGACCGAACCCAAAAATTCCTATTGTATCCGAAAGTAGAATCTCGCCCGATTACAACGGTATGCGTATTTTTTCCCTAGGCCATTCTGGTTAAGCGATTGGAGCAGCAGAAGTGCGAAAAATTTGTTGTCTTGTCAACCATTTCTTAGCTTCAAAGTCCCATATCTCGCGAACGGATTGACCAGACCCAAAAATTCCTATTGTAACTGAAAGTAGAAACTCGCCCGATTACAACGGTACGTGTATTTTTCCCCTAGGGCATTCTGGTTAAGTGACTGGAGCAGCAGAATTGCGAAAAATTTTTCGCCTTCTCAACCATTTCTTGGCTTCAAAGTGCCATATCTCGCGAACGGATTGACCAAACCTAAAAATTCCTGTTGCTTGTGAAAGTAGAAACTCGCCCGATTACAACGGTATGCGTATTTTTTCCCTAGGCCATTCTGGTTAAGCGTTTGGAGCAGCAGAATTGCGAAAAATTTGTTGTCTTCTCAACCATTTCTTAGCTTCAAACTCTCATATCTCGCGAACGGATTGTCCTAACCCAAAAATTCCTATTGCATTTGAAAGTAGAAACTCGCCAGATTACATCGGTATGTGTATTTTTCCCCTAGGGCATTCTGCTTAAGCGATTGGAGCAGCAGAAGTGCGAAAAATTTGTTGTCTTGTCAACCATTCCTTAGCTTAAAGTCCCATATCTCGGGAACGGATTGACCGAACCCAAAAATTCCTACTGTATCTGAAAGTAGAAACTCGCCCAATTAAAACGCTATGTGTATTTTCTCCCTAGGGCATTCTGGTTAAGCGTTTGGAGCAGCAGAATTGCGAAAAATTTTTTGCCTTGTCAACCATTTCTTAGCTTCAAAGTCCCATATCTCGCGAACGGATTGACCTAACCCAAAAATTCCTATAGCATTTGAAAGTAGAAACTCGCCCGATTACAACGGTACGTGTATTTTTCCCCTAGGCCATTCTGGTTAAGCGATTGGAGCAGCAGAAGTGCGAAAAATTTGTTGTCTTGTCAACCATTTCTTAGCTTCAAAGTCCCTTATCTCGCGAACGGATTGACCGAACCCAAAAATTCCTATTGTATCCGAAAGTAGAAACTCGCCCGATTACAACGGTATGCGTATTTTTTCCCTAGGCCATTCTGGTTAAGCGATTGGAGCAGCAGAAGTGCGAAAAATTTGTTGTCTTGTCCACCATTTCTTAGCTTCAAAGTCCCATATCTCGCGAACGGATTGACCAGACCCAAAAATTCCTATTGTAACTGAAAGTAGAAACTCGCCCGATTACAACGGTACTTGTATTTTTCCCCTAGGGCATTCTGGTTAAGTGATTGGAGCAGCAGAATTGCGAAAAATTTTTTGCCTTCTCAACCATTTCTTGGCTTCAAACTCCCATATCTCGCGAACGGATTGACCAAACCTAAAAATTCCTGTTGCTTGTGAAAGTAGAAACTCGCCCGATTACAACGGTATGCGTATTTTTTCCCTAGGCCATTCTGGTTAAGCGTTTGGAGCAGCAGAATTGCGAAAAATTTGTTGTCTTCTCAACCATTTCTTAGCTTCAAACTCTCATATCTTGAGAACGGATTGACCTAACCCAAAAATTCCTATTGCATTTGAAAGTAGAAACTCGCCCGATTAAAACGCTATGTGTATTTTCTCCCTAGGGCATTCTGGTTAAGCGTTTGGAGCAGCAGAATTGCGAAAAATTTTTTGCCTTCTCAACCATTTCTTGGCTTCAAACTCCCATATCTCGCGAACTGATTGTCCTAACCCAAAAATTCCTGTTGCGTCTGAAAGTAGAAACTGGCCCGATTACAACGGTATGTGTATTTTTTCCCTAGGCCATTCTGGTTAAGCGTTTGGAGCAGCAGAATTGCGAAAAATTTGTTGTCTTCTCAAGCATTTCTTAGCTTCAAACTCTCATATCTCGCGAACGGATTGAACTAACCCAAAAATTCCTGTTGCTTGTGAAAGTAGAAACTCGCCCGATTTCAACGGTATGCGTATTTTTTCCCTAGGCCATTCTGGTTAAGCGTTTGGAGCAGCAGAATTGCGAAAAATTTGTTGTCTTCTCAACCATTTCTTAGCTTCAAACTCTCATATCTCGCGAACGGATGGTCCTAACCCAAAAATTCCTATTGCATTTGAAAGTAGAAACTCGCCAGATTACAACGGTACGTGTATTTTTCCCCTAGGGCATTCTGCTTAAGCGATTGGAGCAGCAGAAGTGCGAAAAATTTGTTGTCTTGTCAACCATTTCTTAGCTTAAAGTCCCATATCTCGGGAACGGATTGACCGAACCCAAAAATTCCTATTGCATTTGAAAGTAGAAACTCGCCCGATTAAAACGCTATGTGTATTTTCTCCCTAGGGCATTCTGGTTAAGCGTTTGGAGCAGCAGAATTGCGAAAAATTTTTGGCCTTGTCAACCATTTCTTAGCTTCAAAGTCCCATATCTCGCGAACGGATTGACCTAACCCAAAAATTCCTATTGCATTTGAAAGTAGAAACTCGCCCGATTACAACGGTACGTGTATTTTTCCCCTAGGCCATACCGGTTAAGCGATTGGAGGAGCAGAAGTGCGAAAAATTTGATGTCTTGTCAACCATTTCTTAGCTTAAAGTCCCATATCTCGGGAACGGATTGACCGAACCCAAAAATTCCTATTGTATCTGAAAGTAGAAACTCGCCCGATTACAACGGTATGCGTATTTTTTCCCTAGGCCATTCTGGTTAAGCGTTTGGAGCAGCAGATTTGCGAAAAATTTGTTGTCTTCTCAACCATTTCTTAGCTTCAAACTCTCATATCTTGCGAACGGATTGACCTAACCCAAAAATTCCTATTGCATTTGAAAGTAGAAACTCGCCCGATTAAAACGCTATGTGTATTTTCTCACTAGGGCATTCTGGTTAAGCGTTTGGAGCAGCAGAATTGCGAAAAATTTTTTGCCTTGTCAACCATTTCTTAGCTTCAAAGTCCCATATCTCGCGAACGGATTGACCTAACCCAAAAATTCCTATTGCATTTGAAAGTAGAAACTCGCCCGATTACAACGGTATGTGTATTTTTTCCCTAGGCCATTCTGGTTAAGCGATTGGAGCAGCAGAATTGCGAAAAATTTTTGGCCTTGTCAACCATTTCTTAGCTTCAAAGTCCCATATCTCGCGAACGGATTGACCTAACCCAAAAATTCCTATTGCATTTGAAAGTAGAAACTCGCCCGATTACAACGGTACGTGTATTTTTCCCCTAGGCCATACCGGTTAAGCGATTGGAGGAGCAGAAGTCCGAAAAATTTGTTGTCTTGTCAACCATTTCTTAGCTTAAAGTCCCATATCTCGGGAACGGATTGACCGAACCCAAAAATTCCTATTGTATCTGAAAGTAGAAACTCGCCCGATTACAACGGTATGCGTATTTTTTCCCTAGGCCATTCTGGTTAAGCGTTTGGAGCAGCAGATTTGCGAAAAATTTGTTGTCTTCTCAACCATTTCTTAGCTTCAAACTCTCATATCTTGCGAACGGATTGACCTAACCCAAAAATTCCTATTGCATTTGAAAGTAGAAACTCGCCCGATTAAAACGCTATGTGTATTTTCTCACTAGGGCATTCTGGTTAAGCGTTTGGAGCAGCAGAATTGCGAAAAATTTTTTGCCTTGTCAACCATTTCTTAGCTTCAAAGTCCCATATCTCGCGAACGGATTGACCTAACCCAAAAATTCCTATTGCATTTGAAAGTAGAAACTCGCCCGATTACAACGGTATGTGTATTTTTTCCCTAGGCCATTCTGGTTAAGCGATTGGAGCAGCAGAAGTGCGAAAAATTTGTTGTCTTGTCCACCATTTCTTAGCTTCAAAGTCCCATATCTCGCGAACGGATTGACCAGACCCAAAAATTCCTATTGTAACTGAAAGTAGAAACTCGCCCGATTACAACGGTACTTGTATTTTTCCCCTAGGGCATTCTGGTTAAGTGATTGGAGCAGCAGAATTGCGAAAAATTTTTTGCCTTCTCAACCATTTCTTGGCTTCAAACTCCCATATCTCGCGAACGGATTGACCAAACCTAAAAATTCCTGTTGCTTGTGAAAGTAGAAACTCGCCCGATTACAACGGTATGCGTATTTGTCCCTAGGCCATTCTGGTTAAGCGTTTGGAGCAGCAGAATTGCGAAAAATTTGTTGTCTTCTCAACCATTTCTTAGCTTCAAACTCTCATATCTTGAGAACGGATTGACCTAACCCAAAAATTCCTATTGCATTTGAAAGTAGAAACTCGCCCGATTAAAACGCTATGTGTATTTTCTCCCTAGGGCATTCTGGTTAAGCGTTTGGAGCAGCAGAATTGCGAAAAATTTTTTGCCTTCTCAACCATTTCTTGGCTTCAAACTCCCATATCTCGCGAACGGATTGTCCTAACCCAAAAATTCCTGTTGCGTCTGAAAGTAGAAACTGGCCCGATTACAACGGTATGTGTATTTTTTCCCTAGGCCATTCTGGTTAAGCGTTTGGAGCAGCAGAATTGCGAAAAATTTGTTGTCTTCTCAAGCATTTCTTAGCTTCAAACTCTCATATCTCGCGAACGGATTGAACTAACCCAAAAATTCCTGTTGCTTGTGAAAGTAGAAACTCGCCCGATTACAACGGTATGCGTATTTTTTCCCTAGGCCATTCTGGTTAAGCGTTTGGAGCAGCAGAATTGCGAAAAATTTGTTGTCTTCTCAACCATTTCTTAGCTTCAAACTCTCATATCTCGCGAACGGATGGTCCTAACCCAAAAATTCCTATTGCATTTGAAAGTAGAAACTCGCCAGATTACAACGGTACGTGTATTTTTCCCCTAGGGCATTCTGCTTAAGCGATTGGAGCAGCAGAAGTGCGAAAAATTTGTTGTCTTGTCAACCATTTCTTAGCTTAAAGTCCCATATCTCGGGAACGGATTGACCGAACCCAAAAATTCCTATTGCATTTGAAAGTAGAAACTCGCCCGATTAAAACGCTATGTGTATTTTCTCCCTAGGGCATTCTGGTTAAGCGTTTGGAGCAGCAGAATTGCGAAAAATTTTTTGCCTTGTCAACCATTTCTTAGCTTCAAAGTCCCATATCTCGCGAACGGATTGACCTAACCCCAAAAATTCTATTGCATTTGAAAGTAGAAACTCGCCCGATTACAACGGTACGTGTATTTTTTTCCCTAGGGCATTCTGGTTAAGCGTTTCGGAGCAGCAGTATTGCGAAAAATTTTTTGCCTTCTCAACCATTTCTTGGCTTCAAACTCCGATATCTCGCGAACGGATTGACCTAACCCAAAAATTCCTATTGCGTCTGAAAGTAGAAACTCCCCCGATTACAACGGTACGTGTATTTTTCCCCTAGTCCATTCTGGTTAAGCGATTGGAGCAGCAGACTTGCGAAAAATTTGTTGTCTTCTCGACCATTTCTTAGCTTCAAAGTCCCATATCTCGCGAACGGATTGACCAAACCCAAAAATCTTCCTTCTGCGTCTGAAAGTAGAAACTCGCCCCGATTACAACGGTATGTGTATTTTTTTCCCTAGGCCATTCTGGTTAAGCGTTTGGAGCAGCAGAATTGCGAAAAATTTGTTGTCTTCTCAAGCATTTCTTAGCTTCAAACTCTCATATCTCGCGAACGGATTGACCTAACCCAAAAATTCCTGTTGCGTCTGAAAGTAGAAACTCGCCCGATTACAACGGTATGTGTATTTTGTCCCTAGGGCATTCTGGTTAAGCGTTTGGAGCAGCAAAATTGCGAAAAATTTTTTGCCTTCTCAACCATTTCTTGGCTTCAAACTCCCATATCTCGCGAACGGATTGTCCTAACCCAAAAATTCCTGTTGCGTCTGAAAGTAGAAACTCGCCCGATTACAACGGTATGTGTATTTTTTCCCTAGGCCATTCTGGTTAAGCGTTTGGAGTAGCAGAATTGCGAAAAATTTGTTGTCTTCTCAACCATTTCTTAGCTTCAAAGTCCCATATCTCAAGAACGGATTGACCAAACCCAAAAATTCCTGCTGCGTCTGAAAAACTCGCCCGATTACAGCGGTATGCGTATTTTTTCCCTAGGCCATTCTGGTTAAGCGTTTGGAGCAGCAGAATTGTGAAAAATTTTTTGCCTTCTCAACCATTTCTTGGCTTCAAACTCCCATATCTCACGAACGGAGTGACCTAACCCAAAAATTGCTATTGCATCTGAAAGTAGAAACTCGCCCGACTACAGCGGTATGTGTATTTTTTCCCTAGGGCACTCTGGTTAAGCGTTTGGAGCAGCAGAAATGCGAAAAATTTTTTGCCTTCTCAACCATTTCTTGGCTTCAAACTCCCATATCTCACAAACGGATTGACCTAACCCAAAAATTCCTATTGCATCTGAAAGTAGAAACTCGCCCGATTACAACGGTATGTGTATTTTTTCCCTAGCCCATTCTGGTTAAGCGTTTGGAGCAGCAGAATTGCGAAAAATTTGTTGTCTTCTCAACCATTTCTTACATTCAAACTCTCATATCTCGCGAACGGATTGTCCTAACCCAAAAATTCCAATTGCATTTGAAAGTAGAAACTCGCCAGATTACAACGGTACGTGTATTTTTCCCCTAGGGCATTCTGCTTAAGCGATTGGAGCAGCAGAAGTGCGAAACATTTGTTGTCTTGTCAACCATTTCTTAGCTTAAAGTCCCATATCTCGGGAACGGATTGACCGAACCCAAAAATTCCTATTGTATCTGAAAGTAGAAATTCGCCCGATTACAACGGTATGCGTATTTTTTCCCTAGGCCATTCTGGTTAAGCGTTTGGAGCAGCAGATTTGCGAAAAATTTGTTGTCTTCTCAACCATTTCTTAGCTTCAAACTCTCATATCTTGCGAACGGATTGACCTAACCCAAAAATTCCTATTGCATTTGAAAGTAGAAACTCGCCCGATTAAAACGCTATGTGTATTTTCTCACTAGGGCATTCTGGTTAAGCGTTTGGAGCAGCAGAATTGCGAAAAATTTTTTGCCTTGTCAACCATTTCTTAGCTTCAAAGTCCCATATCTCGCGAACGGATTGACCTAACCCAAAAATTCCTATTGCATTTGAAAGTAGAAACTCGCCCGATTACAACGGTACGTGTATTTTTCCCCTAGGCCATTCTGGTTAAGCGTTTGTAGCAGCAGATTTGCGAAAAATTTTTTGTCTTCTCAACCATTTCTTAGCTTCAAACTCTCATATCTCGCGAACGGATTGACCTAACCCAAAAATTCCTATTGGATTTGAAAGTAGAAACTCGCCCGATTACAACGGTATGTGTATTTTTTCCCTAGGCCATTCTGGTTAAGCGTTTGGAGTAGCAGAATTGCGAAAAATTTGTTGTCTTCTCAACCATTTCTTAGCTTCAAAGTCCCATATCTCACGAACGGATTGACCAAACCCAAAAATTCCTGCTGCGTCTGAAAGTAGAAACTCGCCCGATTACAACGGTATGCGTATTTTGTCCCTAGGCCATTCTGGTTAAGCGTTTGGAGCAGCAGAATTGTGAAAAATTTTTTGCCTTCTCAACCATTTCTTGGCTTCAAACTCCCATATCTCACGAACGGAGTGAACTAACCCAAAAATTGCTATTGCATCTGAAAGTAGAAACTCGCCCGACTACAGCGGTATGTGTATTTTTTCCCTAGGGCATTCTGGTTAAGCGTTTGGAGCAGCAGAATTGCGAAAAATTTTTTGCCTTCTCAACCATTTCTTGGCTTCAAACTCCCATATCTCGCGAACGGAATGTCCTAACCCAAAAATTCCTGTTGCGTCTGAAAGTAGAAACTCGCCCGATTACAACGGTATGTGTATTTTTTCCCTAGCCCATTCTGGTTAAGCGTTTGGAGCAGCAGAATTGCGAAAAATTTGTTGTCTTGTCAACCATTTCTTAGCTTCAAAGTCCCATATCTCGCGAACGGATTGACCAAACCCAAAAATTCCTTCTGCGTCTGAAAGTAGAAACTCGCCCGATTAAAACGGTATGCGTATTTTTGCCTAGGCCATTCTGGTTAAGCGTTTGGAGCAGCAGATTTGCGAAAAATTTGTTGTCTTCTCAACCATTTCTTAGCTTCAAAGTCCCATATCTCACGAACGGATTGACCAAACGCAAAAATTCCTGCAGCGTCTGAAAGTAGAAACTCGCCCGATTACAACGGTATGCGTATTTTTTCCCTAGGCCATTCTGGTTAAGCGTTTGGAGCAGCAGATTTGCGAAAAATTTGTTGTCTTCTCGACCATTTCTTAGATTCAAAGTCCCATATCTCGCTAACGGATTGACCAAACCCAAAAATTCCTTCTGCTCCTGAAAGTAGAAACTCGCCCGATTACAACGGTATGCGTATTTTTTCCCTAGGCCATTCTGGTTAAGCGTTTGGAGCAGCAGAATTGTGAAAAATTTTTTGCCTTCTCAACCATTTCTTGGCTTCAAACTCCCATATCTCACGAACGGATTGACCTAACCCAAAAATTCCTATTGCATCTGAAAGTAGAAACTCGCCCGATTACAACGGTATGTGTATTTTTTCCCTAGCCCATTCTGGTTAAGCGTTTGGAGCAGCAGAATTGCGAAAAATTTGTTGTCTTCTCAACCATTTCTTAGATTCAAACTCTCATATCTCGCGAACGGATTGTCCTAACCCAAAAATTCCAATTGCATTTGAAAGTAGAAACTCGCCAGATTACAACGGTACGTGTATTTTTCCCCTAGGGCATTCTGCTTAAGCGATTGGAGCAGCAGAAGTGCGAAACATTTGTTGTCTTGTCAACCATTTCTTAGCTTCAAACTCTCATATCTCGCGAACGGATTGACCTAACCCAAAAATTCCTATTGGATTTGAAAGTAGAAACTCGCCCGATTACAACGGTATGTGTATTTTTTCCCTAGGCCATTCTGGTTAAGCGTTTGGAGTAGCAGAATTGCGAAAAATTTGTTGTCTTCTCAACCATTTCTTAGCTTCAAAGTCCCATATCTCACGAACGGATTGACCAAACCCAAAAATTCCTGCTGCGTCTGAAAGTAGAAACTCGCCCGATTACAACGGTATGCGTATTTTGTCCCTAGGCCATTCTGGTTAAGCGTTTGGAGCAGCAGAATTGTGAAAAATTTTTTGCCTTCTCAACCATTTCTTGGCTTCAAACTCCCATATCTCACGAACGGAGTGAACGAACCCAAAAATTGCTATTGCATCTGAAAGTAGAAACTCGCCCGACTACAGCGGTATGTGTATTTTTTCCCTAGGGCATTCTGGTTAAGCGTTTGGAGCAGCAGAATTGCGAAAAATTTTTTGCCTTCTCAACCATTTCTTGGCTTCAAACTCCCATATCTCGCGAACGGAATGTCCTAACCCAAAAATTCCTGTTGCGTCTGAAAGTAGAAACTCGCCCGATTACAACGGTATGTGTATTTTTTCCCTAGCCCATTCTGGTTAAGCGTTTGGAGCAGCAGAATTGCGAAAAATTTGTTGTCTTGTCAACCATTTCTTAGCTTCAAAGTCCCATATCTCGCGAACGGATTGACCAAACCCAAAAATTCCTTCTGCGTCTGAAAGTAGAAACTCGCCCGATTAAAACGGTATGCGTATTTTTGCCTAGGCCATTCTGGTTAAGCGTTTGGAGCAGCAGATTTGCGAAAAATTTGTTGTCTTCTCAACCATTTCTTAGCTTCAAAGTCCCATATCTCACGAACGGATTGACCAAACGCAAAAATTCCTGCAGCGTCTGAAAGTAGAAACTCGCCCGATTACAACGGTATGCGTATTTTTTCCCTAGGCCATTCTGGTTAAGCGTTTGGAGCAGCAGATTTGCGAAAAATTTGTTGTCTTCTCGACCATTTCTTAGATTCAAAGTCCCATATCTCGCGAACGGATTGACCAAACCCAAAAATTCCTTCTGCTCCTGAAAGTAGAAACTCGCCCGATTACAACGGTATGCGTATTTTTTCCCTAGGCCATTCTGGTTAAGCGTTTGGAGCAGCAGAATTGCGAAAAATTTTTTGCCTTCTCAACCATTTCTTGGCTTCAAACTCCCATATCTCGCGAACGGAATGTCCTAACCCAAAAATTCCTGTTGCGTCTGAAAGTAGAAACTCGCCCGATTACAACGGTATGTGTATTTTTTCCCTAGCCCATTCTGGTTAAGCGTTTGGAGCAGCAGAATTGCGAAAAATTTGTTGTCTTCTCAACCATTTCTTAGATTCAAACTCTCATATCTCGCGAACGGATTGTCCTAACCCAAAAATTCCAATTGCATTTGAAAGTAGAAACTCGCCAGATTACAACGGTACGTGTATTTTTCCCCTAGGGCATTCTGCTTAAGCGATTGGAGCAGCAGAAGTGCGAAACATTTGTTGTCTTGTCAACCATTTCTTAGCTTAAAGTCCCATATCTCGGGAACGGATTGACCGAACCCAAAAATTCCTATTGTATCTGAAAGTAGAAATTCGCCCGATTACAACGGTATGCGTATTTTTTCCCTAGGCCATTCTGGTTAAGCGTTTGGAGCAGCAGATTTGCGAAAAATTTTTTGCCTTCTCAACCATTTGTTGTCTTCAAAGTCCCATATCTCGCGAACGGATTGACCAAACCCAAAAATTCCTTCTGCGTCTGAAAGTAGAAACTCGCCCGATTACAACGGTATGTGTATTTTTTCCCTAGGCCATTCTGGTTAAGCGTTTGGAGTAGCAGAATTGCGAAAAATTTGTTGTCTTCTCAACCATTTCTTAGCTTCAAAGTCCCATATCTCACGAACGGATTGACCAAACCCAAAAATTCCTGCTGCGTCTGAAAGTAGAAACTCGCCCGATTACAACGGTATGCGTATTTTTTCCCTAGGCCATTCTGGTTAAGCGTTTGGAGCAGCAGAATTGTGAAAAATTTTTTGCCTTCTCAACCATTTCTTGGCTTCAAACTCCCATATCTCACGAACGGAGTGACCTAACCCAAAAATTGCTATTGCATCTGAAAGTAGAAACTCGCCCGACTACAGCGGTATGTGTATTTTTTCCCTAGGGCATTCTGGTTAAGCGTTTGGAGCAGCAGAATTGCGAAAAATTTTTTGCCTTCTCAACCATTTCTTGGCTTCAAACTCCCATATCTCGCGAACGGAATGTCCTAACCCAAAAATTCCTGTTGCGTCTGAAAGTAGAAACTCGCCCGATTACAACGGTATGTGTATTTTTTCCCTAGCCCATTCTGGTTAAGCGTTTGGAGCAGCAGAATTGCGAAAAATTTGTTGTCTTGTCAACCATTTCTTAGCTTCAAAGTCCCATATCTCGCGAACGGATTGACCAAACCCAAAAATTCCTTCTGCGTCTGAAAGTAGAAACTCGCCCGATTAAAACGGTATGCGTATTTTTGCCTAGGCCATTCTGGTTAAGCGTTTGGAGCAGCAGATTTGCGAAAAATTTGTTGTCTTCTCAACCATTTCTTAGCTTCAAAGTCCCATATCTCACGAACGGATTGACCAAACGCAAAAATTCCTGCAGCGTCTGAAAGTAGAAACTCGCCCGATTACAACGGTATGCGTATTTTTTCCCTAGGCCATTCTGGTTAAGCGTTTGGAGCAGCAGATTTGCGAAAAATTTGTTGTCTTCTCGACCATTTCTTAGATTCAAAGTCCCATATCTCGCGAACGGATTGACCAAACCCAAAAATTCCTTCTGCTCCTGAAAGTAGAAACTCGCCCGATTACAACGGTATGCGTATTTTTTCCCTAGGCCATTCTGGTTAAGCGTTTGGAGCAGCAGAATTGTGAAAAATTTTTTGCCTTCTCAACCATTTCTTGGCTTCAAACTCCCATATCTCACGAACGGATTGACCTAACCCAAAAATTCCTATTGCATCTGAAAGTAGAAACTCGCCCGATTACAACGGTATGTGTATTTTTTCCCTAGCCCATTCTGGTTAAGCGTTTGGAGCAGCAGAATTGCGAAAAATTTGTTGTCTTCTCAACCATTTCTTAGATTCAAACTCTCATATCTCGCGAACGGATTGTCCTAACCCAAAAATTCCAATTGCATTTGAAAGTAGAAACTCGCCAGATTACAACGGTACGTGTATTTTTCCCCTAGGGCATTCTGCTTAAGCGATTGGAGCAGCAGAAGTGCGAAACATTTGTTGTCTTGTCAACCATTTCTTAGCTTAAAGTCCCATATCTCGGGAACGGATTGACCGAACCCAAAAATTCCTATTGTATCTGAAAGTAGAAATTCGCCCGATTACAACGGTATGCGTATTTTTTCCCTAGGCCATTCTGGTTAAGCGTTTGGAGCAGCAGAATTGTGAAAAATTTTTTGCCTTCTCAACCATTTCTTGGCTTCAAACTCCCATATCTCACGAACGGAGTGACCTAACCCAAAAATTGCTATTGCATCTGAAAGTAGAAACTCGCCCGACTACAGCGGTATGTGTATTTTTTCCCTAGGGCATTCTGGTTAAGCGTTTGGAGCAGCAGAATTGCGAAAAATTTTTTGCCTTCTCAACCATTTCTTGGCTTCAAACTCCCATATCTCGCGAACGGAATGTCCTAACCCAAAAATTCCTGTTGCGTCTGAAAGTAGAAACTCGCCCGATTACAACGGTATGTGTATTTTTTCCCTAGCCCATTCTGGTTAAGCGTTTGGAGCAGCAGAATTGCGAAAAATTTGTTGTCTTGTCAACCATTTCTTAGCTTCAAAGTCCCATATCTCGCGAACGGATTGACCAAACCCAAAAATTCCTTCTGCGTCTGAAAGTAGAAACTCGCCCGATTAAAACGGTATGCGTATTTTTGCCTAGGCCATTCTGGTTAAGCGTTTGGAGCAGCAGATTTGCGAAAAATTTGTTGTCTTCTCAACCATTTCTTAGCTTCAAAGTCCCATATCTCACGAACGGATTGACCAAACGCAAAAATTCCTGCAGCGTCTGAAAGTAGAAACTCGCCCGATTACAACGGTATGCGTATTTTTTCCCTAGGCCATTCTGGTTAAGCGTTTGGAGCAGCAGATTTGCGAAAAATTTGTTGTCTTCTCGACCATTTCTTAGATTCAAAGTCCCATATCTCGCGAACGGATTGACCAAACCCAAAAATTCCTTCTGCTCCTGAAAGTAGAAACTCGCCCGATTACAACGGTATGCGTATTTTTTCCCTAGGCCATTCTGGTTAAGCGTTTGGAGCAGCAGAATTGTGAAAAATTTTTTGCCTTCTCAACCATTTCTTGGCTTCAAACTCCCATATCTCACGAACGGATTGACCTAACCCAAAAATTCCTATTGCATCTGAAAGTAGAAACTCGCCCGATTACAACGGTATGTGTATTTTTTCCCTAGCCCATTCTGGTTAAGCGTTTGGAGCAGCAGAATTGCGAAAAATTTGTTGTCTTCTCAACCATTTCTTAGATTCAAACTCTCATATCTCGCGAACGGATTGTCCTAACCCAAAAATTCCAATTGCATTTGAAAGTAGAAACTCGCCAGATTACAACGGTACGTGTATTTTTCCCCTAGGGCATTCTGCTTAAGCGATTGGAGCAGCAGAAGTGCGAAACATTTGTTGTCTTGTCAACCATTTCTTAGCTTAAAGTCCCATATCTCGGGAACGGATTGACCGAACCCAAAAATTCCTATTGTATCTGAAAGTAGAAATTCGCCCGATTACAACGGTATGCGTATTTTTTCCCTAGCCCATTCTGGTTAAGCGTTTGGAGCAGCAGAATTGCGAAAAATTTGTTGTCTTGTCAACCATTTCTTAGCTTCAAAGTCCCATATCTCGCGAACGGATTGACCAAACCCAAAAATTCCTTCTGCGTCTGAAAGTAGAAACTCGCCCGATTAAAACGGTATGCGTATTTTTGCCTAGGCCATTCTGGTTAAGCGTTTGGAGCAGCAGATTTGCGAAAAATTTGTTGTCTTCTCAACCATTTCTTAGCTTCAAAGTCCCATATCTCACGAACGGATTGACCAAACGCAAAAATTCCTGCAGCGTCTGAAAGTAGAAACTCGCCCGATTACAACGGTATGCGTATTTTTTCCCTAGGCCATTCTGGTTAAGCGTTTGGAGCAGCAGATTTGCGAAAAATTTGTTGTCTTCTCGACCATTTCTTAGATTCAAAGTCCCATATCTCGCGAACAGATTGACCAAACCCAAAAATTCCTTCTGCTCCTGAAAGTAGAAACTCGCCCGATTACAACGGTATGCGTATTTTTTCCCTAGGACATTCTGGTTAAGCGTTTGGAGCAGCAGAATTGCGAAAAATTTGTTGTCTTCTCAACCATTTCTTAGATTCAAACTCTCATAACTCGCGAACGGATTGTCCTAACCCAAAAATTCCAATTGCATTTGAAAGTAGAAACTCGCCAGATTACAACGGTACGTGTATTTTTCCCCTAGGGCATTCTGCTTAAGCGATTGGAGCAGCAGAAGTGCGAAACATTTGTTGTCTTGTCAACCATTTCTTAGCTTAAAGTCCCATATCTCGGGAACGGATTGACCGAACCCAAAAATTCCTATTGTATCTGAAAGTAGAAATTCGCCCGATTACAACGGTATGCGTATTTTTTCCCTAGGCCATTCTGGTTAAGCGTTTGGAGCAGCAGATTTGCGAAAAATTTGTTGTCTTCTCAACCATTTCTTAGCTTCAAACTCTCATATCTTGCGAACGGATTGACCTAACCCAAAAATTCCTATTGCATTTGAAAGTAGAAACTCGCCCGATTACAACGGTATGTGTATTTTTTCCCTAGGGCATTCTGGTTAAGCGTTTGGAGCAGCAGAATTGCGAAAAATTTTTTGCCTTCTCAACCATTTGTTGTCTTCAAACTCCCATATCTCGCGAACGGATTGACCTAACCCAAAAATTCCTTATGCATTTGAAAGTAGAAACTCGCCCGATTACAACGGTACGTGTATTTTTCCCCTAGGCCATTCTGGTTAAGCGATTGGAGCAGCAGATTTGCGAAAAATTTGTTGTCTTCTCGACCATTTCTTAGCTTCAAAGTCCCATATCTCGCGAACGGATTGACCAAACCCAAAAATTCCTTCTGCGTCTGAAAGTAGAAACTCGCCCGATTACAACGGTATGCGTATTTTTGCCTAGGCCATTCTGGTTAAGCGTTTGGAGCAGCAGATTTGCGAAAAATTTGTTGTCTTCTCAACCATTTCTTAGCTTCAAAGTCCCATATCTCACGAACGGATTGACCAAACGCAAAAATTCCTGCAGCGTCTGAAAGTAGAAACTCGCCCGATTACAACGGTATGCGTATTTTTTCCCTAGGCCATTCTGGTTAAGCGTTTGGAGCAGCAGATTTGCGAAAAATTTGTTGTCTTCTCGACCATTTCTTAGATTCAAAGTCCCATATCTCGCGAACGGATTGACCAAACCCAAAAATTCCTTCTGCTCCTGAAAGTAGAAACTCGCCCGATTACAACGGTATGCGTATTTTTTCCCTAGGCCATTCTGGTTAAGCGTTTGGAGCAGCAGAATTGTGAAAAATTTTTTGCCTTCTCAACCATTTCTTGGCTTCAAACTCCCATATCTCACGAACGGATTGACCTAACCCAAAAATTCCTATTGCATCTGAAAGTAGAAACTCGCCCGATTACAACGGTATGTGTATTTTTTCCCTAGCCCATTCTGGTTAAGCGTTTGGAGCAGCAGAATTGCGAAAAATTTGTTGTCTTCTCAACCATTTCTTAGATTCAAACTCTCATATCTCGCGAACGGATTGTCCTAACCCAAAAATTCCAATTGCATTTGAAAGTAGAAACTCGCCAGATTACAACGGTACGTGTATTTTTCCCCTAGGGCATTCTGCTTAAGCGATTGGAGCAGCAGAAGTGCGAAACATTTGTTGTCTTGTCAACCATTTCTTAGCTTAAAGTCCCATATCTCGGGAACGGATTGACCGAACCCAAAAATTCCTATTGTATCTGAAAGTAGAAATTCGCCCGATTACAACGGTATGCGTATTTTTTCCCTAGGCCATTCTGGTTAAGCGTTTGGAGCAGCAGATTTGCGAAAAATTTGTTGTCTTCTCAACCATTTCTTAGCTTCAAACTCTCATATCTTGCGAACGGATTGACCTAACCCAAAAATTCCTATTGCATTTGAAAGTAGAAACTCGCCCGATTACAACGGTATGTGTATTTTTTCCCTAGGGCATTCTGGTTAAGCGTTTGGAGCAGCAGAATTGCGAAAAATTTTTTGCCTTCTCAACCATTTGTTGTCTTCAAACTCCCATATCTCGCGAACGGATTGACCTAACCCAAAAATTCCTTATGCATTTGAAAGTAGAAACTCGCCCGATTACAACGGTACGTGTATTTTTCCCCTAGGCCATTCTGGTTAAGCGATTGGAGCAGCAGATTTGCGAAAAATTTGTTGTCTTCTCGACCATTTCTTAGCTTCAAAGTCCCATATCTCGCGAACGGATTGACCAAACCCAAAAATTCCTTCTGCGTCTGAAAGTAGAAACTCGCCCGATTACAACGGTATGCGTATTTTTGCCTAGGCCATTCTGGTTAAGCGTTTGGAGCAGCAGATTTGCGAAAAATTTGTTGTCTTCTCAACCATTTCTTAGCTTCAAAGTCCCATATCTCACGAACGGATTGACCAAACGCAAAAATTCCTGCAGCGTCTGAAAGTAGAAACTCGCCCGATTACAACGGTATGCGTATTTTTTCCCTAGGCCATTCTGGTTAAGCGTTTGGAGCAGCAGATTTGCGAAAAATTTGTTGTCTTCTCGACCATTTCTTAGATTCAAAGTCCCATATCTCGCGAACGGATTGACCAAACCCAAAAATTCCTTCTGCTCCTGAAAGTAGAAACTCGCCCGATTACAACGGTATGCGTATTTTTTCCCTAGGCCATTCTGGTTAAGCGTTTGGAGCAGCAGAATTGTGAAAAATTTTTTGCCTTCTCAACCATTTCTTGGCTTCAAACTCCCATATCTCACGAACGGATTGACCTAACCCAAAAATTCCTATTGCATCTGAAAGTAGAAACTCGCCCGATTACAACGGTATGTGTATTTTTTCCCTAGCCCATTCTGGTTAAGCGTTTGGAGCAGCAGAATTGCGAAAAATTTGTTGTCTTCTCAACCATTTCTTAGATTCAAACTCTCATATCTCGCGAACGGATTGTCCTAACCCAAAAATTCCAATTGCATTTGAAAGTAGAAACTCGCCAGATTACAACGGTACGTGTATTTTTCCCCTAGGGCATTCTGCTTAAGCGATTGGAGCAGCAGAAGTGCGAAACATTTGTTGTCTTGTCAACCATTTCTTAGCTTAAAGTCCCATATCTCGGGAACGGATTGACCGAACCCAAAAATTCCTATTGTATCTGAAAGTAGAAATTCGCCCGATTACAACGGTATGCGTATTTTTTCCCTAGCCCATTCTGGTTAAGCGTTTGGAGCAGCAGATTTGCGAAAAATTTTTTGCCTTCTCAACCATTTGTTGTCTTCAAACTCCCATATCTCGCGAACGGATTGACCTAACCCAAAAATTCCTTATGCATTTGAAAGTAGAAACTCGCCCGATTACAACGGTACGTGTATTTTTCCCCTAGGCCATTCTGGTTAAGCGATTGGAGCAGCAGATTTGCGAAAAATTTGTTTTCTTCTCGACCATTTCTTAGCTTCAAAGTCCCATATCTCGCGAACGGATTGACCAAACCCAAAAATTCCTTCTGCGTCTGAAAGTAGAAACTCGCCCGATTACAACGGTATGTGTATTTTTTCCCTAGCCCATTCTGGTTAAGCGTTTGGAGCAGCAGAATTGCGAAAAATTTGTTGTCTTCTCAACCATTTCTTAGATTCAAACTCTCATATCTCGCGAACGGATTGTCCTAACCCAAAAATTCCAATTGCATTTGAAAGTAGAAACTCGCCAGATTACAACGGTACGTGTATTTTTCCCCTAGGGCATTCTGCTTAAGCGATTGGAGCAGCAGAAGTGCGAAACATTTGTTGTCTTGTCAACCATTTCTTAGCTTAAAGTCCCATATCTCGGGAACGGATTGACCGAACCCAAAAATTCCTATTGCATCTGAAAGTAGAAACTCGCCCGATTACAACGGTACGTGTATTTTTCCCCTAGGCCATTCTGGTTAAGCGTTTGGAGCAGCAGAATTGCGAAAAATTTGTTGTCTTCTCAACCATTTCTTAGCTTCAAACTCCCATATCTTGCGAACGGATTGACCTAACCCAAAAATTCCTATTGCATTTGAAAGTAGAAACTCGCCCGATTACAACGGTACGTGTATTTTTCCCCTAGGCCATTCTGCTTAAGCGATTGGAGCAGCAGATTTGCGAAAAATTTGTTGTCTTCTCGACCATTTCTTAGCTTCAAAGTCCCATATCTCGCGAACGGATTGACCAAACCCAAAAATTCCTTCTGCGTCTGAAAGTAGAAACTCGCCCGATTACAACGGTATGTGTATTTTTTCCCTAGCCCATTCTGGTTAAGCGTTTGGAGCAGCAGAATTGCGAAAAATTTGTTGTCTTCTCAACCATTTCTTAGCTTCAAACTCTCATATCTTGCGAACGGATTGACCTAACCCAAAAATTCCTATTGCATTTGAAAGTAGAGACTCGCCCGATTACAACGGTATGTGTATTTTTTCCCTAGGGCATTCTGGTTAAGCGTTTGGAGCAGCAGAATTGCGAAAAATTTTTTGCCTTCTCAACCATTCGTTGTCTTCAAACTCCCATATCTCGCGAATGGATTGACCTAACCCAAAAATTCCTTATGCATTTGAAAGTAGAAACTCGCCCGATTACAACGGTACGTGTATTTTTCCCCTAGGCCATTCTGGTTAAGCGATTGGAGCAGCAGAAGTGCGAAAAATTTGTTGTCTCGTCAACCATTTCTTAGCTTCAAAGTCCCTTATCTCGCGAACGGATTGACCGAACCCAAAAATTCCTATTGGATCCGAAAGTAGAAACTCGCCCGATTACAACGATATGTGTATTTTTTCCCTAGCCCATTCTGGTTAAGCGTTTGGAGCAGCAGAATTGCGAAAAATTTGTTGTCTTCTCAACCATTTCTTAGCTTCAAGCTCTCATATCTCGCGAACGGATTGTCCTAACCCAAAAATTCCTATTGCATTTGAAAGTAGAAACTCGCAAGATTACAACGGTACGTGTATTTTTCCCCTAGGGAATTCTGCTTAAGCGATTGGAGCAGCAGAAGTGCGAAAAATTTGTTGTCTTGTCAACCATTTCTTAGCTTAAAGTCCCATATCTCGGGAACGGATTGACCGAACCCAAAAATTCCTATTGTATCTGAAAGTAGAAACTCGCCCGATTACAACGGTATGCGTATTTTTTCCCTAGGCCATTCTGGTTAAGCGTTTGGAGCAGCAGATTTGCAAAAAATTTGTTGTCTTCTCAACCATTTCTTAGCTTCAAACTCTCATATCTTGCGAACGGATTCACCTAACCCAAAAATTCCTATTGCATTTGAAAGTAGAAACTCGCCCGATTACAACGGTACGTGTATTTTTCCCCTAGGCCATTCTGGTTAAGCGATTGGAGCAGCAGAAGTGCGAAAAATTTGTTGTCTCGTCAACCATTTCTTAGCTTCAAAGTCCCTTATCTCGCGAACGGATTGACCGAACCCAAAAATTCCTATTGGATCCGAAAGTAGAATCTCGCCCGATTACAACGATATGTGTATTTTTTCCCTAGCCCATTCTGGTTAAGCGTTTGGAGCAGCAGAATTGCGAAAAATTTGTTGCCTTCTCAACCATTTCTTAGCTTCAAACTCTCATATCTCGCGAACGGATTGTCCTAACCCAAAAATTCCTATTGCATTTGAAAGTAGAAACTCGCCAGATTACAACGGTACGTGTATTTTTCCCCTAGGGCATTCTGCTTAAGCGTTTGGAGCAGCAGAATTGCGAAAAATTTTTTGCCTTCTCAACCATTTGTTGTCTTCAAACTCCCATATCTCGCGAACGGATTGACCTAACCCAAAAATTCCTTATGCATTTGAAAGTAGAAACTCGCCCGATTACAACGGTACGTGTATTTTTCCCCTAGGCCATTCTGGTTAAGCGATTGGAGCAGCAGAAGTGCGAAAAATTTGTTGTCTTGTCAACCATTTCTTAGCTTCAAAGTCCCTTATCTCGCGAACGGATTGACCGAACCCAAAAATTCCTATTGGATCCGAAAGTAGAAACTCGCCCGATTACAACGGTATGTGTATTTTTTCCCTAGGCCATTCTGGTTAAGCGATTGGAGCAGCAGAAGTGCGAAAAATTTGTTGTCTTCTCAACCATTTCTTAGCTTCAAACTCTCATATCTCGCGAACGGATTGACCTAACCCAAAAATTCCTATTGGATTTGAAAGTAGAAACTTGCCCGATTACAACGGTATGTGTATTTTTTCCCTAGGGCATTCTGGTTAAGCGTTTGGAGCAGCAGAATTGCGAAAAATTTTTTGCCTTCTCAACCATTTGTTGTCTTCAAACTCCCATATCTCGCGAACGGATTGACCTAACCCAAAAATTCCTTATGCATCTGAAAGTAGAAACTCGCCCGATTAAAACGCTATGTGTATTTTCTCCCTAGGGCATTCTGGTTAAGCGTTTGGAGCAGCAGAATTGCGAAAAATTTTTTGCCTTGTCAACCATTTCTTAGCTTCAAAGTCCCATATCTCGCGAACGGATTGACCTAACCCAAAAATTCCTATTGCATTTCAAAGTAGAAACTCGCCCGATTACAACGGTACGTGTATTTTTCCCCTAGGCCATTCTGGTTAAGCGATTGGAGCAGCAGAAGTGCGAAAAATTTGTTGTCTTGTCAACCATTTCTTAGCTTCAAAGTCCCTTATCTCGCGAACGGATTGACCGAACCCAAAAATTCCTATTGTATCCGAAAGTAGAAACTCGCCCCATTACAACGGTATGCGTATTTTTTCCCTAGGCCATTCTGGTTAAGCGTTTGGAGCAGCAGAATTGCGAAAAATTTATTGTCTTCTCAAGCATTTCTTAGCTTCAAACTCTCATATCTCGCGAACGGATTGACCTAACCCAAAAATTCCTATTGCATCTGAAAGTAGAAACTCGCCCGATTACAACGGTATGTGAATTTTTTCCCTAGGGCATTCTGGTTGAGCGTTTCGAGCAGCAGAATTGCGAAAAATTTTTTGCCTTCTCAACCATTTCTTGGCTTCAAACACCCATATCTCGCGAACGGATTGACCAACCCTAAAAATTCCTGTTGCTTGTGAAAGTAGAAACTCGCCCGATTACAACGGTATGCGTATTTTTTCCCTAGGCCATTCTGGTTAAGCGTTTGGAGCAGCAGAATTGCGAAAAATTTGTTGTCTTCTCAACCATTTCTTAGCTTCAAACTCTCATATATCGCGAACGGGTTGTCCTAACCCAAAAATTCCTATTGCATTTGAAAGTAGAAACTCGCCAGATTACAACGGTACGTGTATTTTTCCCCTAGGGCATTCTGGTTAAGCGATTGGAGCAGCAGAAGTGCGAAAAATTTGTTGTCTTGTCAACCATTTCTTAGCTTCAAAGTCCCATATCTCGCGAACGGATTGACCAAACCAAAAAATTCCTTCTGCGTCTGAAAGTAGAAACTCGCCCGATTACAACGGTATGCGTATTTTTTCCCTAGGCCATTCTGGTTAAGCGTTTGGAGCAGCAGAATTGCGAAAAATTTATTGTCTTCTCAAGCATTTCTTAGCTTCAAACTCTCATATCTCGCGAACGGATTGACCTAACCCAAAAATTCCTATTGCATCTGAAAGTAGAAACTCGCCCGATTACAACGGTATGTGAATTTTTTCCCTAGGGCATTCTGGTTGAGCGTTTCGAGCAGCAGAATTGCGAAAAATTTTTTGCCTTCTCAACCATTTCTTGGCTTCAAACACCCATATCTCGCGAACGGATTGACCAACCCTAAAAATTCCTGTTGCTTGTGAAAGTAGAAACTCGCCCGATTACAACGGTATGCGTATTTTTTCCCTAGGCCATTCTGGTTAAGCGTTTGGAGCAGCAGAATTGCGAAAAATTTGTTGTCTTCTCAACCATTTCTTAGCTTCAAACTCTCATATATCGCGAACGGGTTGTCCTAAGCCAAAAATTCCTATTGCATTTGAAAGTAGAAACTCGCCAGATTAAGACGGTACGTGTATTTTTCCCCTAGGGCATTCTGGTTAAGCGATTGGAGCAGCAGAAGTGCGAAAAATTTGTTGTCTTGTCAACCATTTCTTAGCTTCAAAGTCCCATATCTCGCGAACGGATTGACCAAACCTAAAAATTCCTGTTGCTTGTGAAAGTAGAAACTCGCCCGATTACAACGGTATGCGTATTTATTCCCTAGGCCATTCTGGTAAAGCGTTTGGAGCAGTAGAATTGCGAAAAATTTTTTGCCTACTCAACCATTTCTTAGCTTCAAACTCTCATATCTCGCGAACGGATTGTCCTAACCCAAATATTCCTATTGCATTTGAAAGTAGAAACTCGCCCGATTACAACGGTACGTGTATTTTTCCCCTAGGGCATTCTGGT
The DNA here is from genome assembly GCF_051014685.1 of Ptiloglossa arizonensis. Taxonomy (NCBI): domain Eukaryota; kingdom Metazoa; phylum Arthropoda; class Insecta; order Hymenoptera; family Colletidae; genus Ptiloglossa; species Ptiloglossa arizonensis. The sequence continues at coordinate 438,139 of NW_027478749.1, read as the reverse complement.
TAAGCGATTGGAGCAGCAGAAGTGCGAAAAATTTGTTGTCTTGTCAACCATTTCTTAGCTTCAATGTCCCGTATCTCGCGAACGGATTGACCTAACCCAAAAATTCCTATTGTAACTGAAAGTAGAAACTCGCCCGATTACAACGGTATGTGTATTATTTCCCTAAGGCATTCTGGTTAAGCGTTTGGAGCAGCAGAATTGCGAAAAATTTTTTGCCTACTCAACCATTTCTTAGCTTCAAACTCTCATATCTCGCGAACGGATTGTCCTAACCCAAAAATTCCTATTGCATTTGAAAGTAGAATCGCGCCCGATTACAACGGTACGTGTATTTTTCCCCTAGGGCATTCTGGTTAAGCGTTTGGAGCAGCAGAATTGCGAAAAATTTGTTGTCTTGTCAACCATTTCTTAGCTTCAAAGTCCCATATCTCGCGAACGGATTGACCTAACCCAAAAATTCCTGTTGCGTCTGAAAGTAGAAACTCGCCCGATTACAACGGTACGTGTATTTTTCCCCTAGGGCATTCTGGTTAAGCGTTTGGAGCAGCAGAATTGCGAAAAATTTTATGCCTTCTCAACCATTTCTTGGCTTCAAAGTCCCATATCTCGCGAACGGATCGACCGAACCCAAAAATTCCTATTGTAACTGAAAGTAGAAACTCGCCCGATTACAACGGTATGCGTATTTTTCCGCTAGGCCATTCTGGTTAAGCGTTTGGAGCAGCAGATTTACGAAAAATTTTTTGCCTTCTCAACCATTTCTTGGCTTCAACCTCCCATATCTCGCGAACGGATTGACCGAACCCAAAAATTCCTATTGCATCTGACAGTAGAAACTCGCCCGATTACAACGGTATGTGTATTTTTTCCCTAGCCCATTCTGGTTAAGCGTTTGGAGCAACAGAATTGCAAAAAATTTGTTGTCTTCTCAACCATTTCTTAGCTTCAAAGTCCCAAATCTCGCGAACGGATTGACCAAACCCAAAAATTCCTGTTGCTTGTGAAAGTAGAAACTCGCCCGATTACAGCGGTATGCGTATTTTTTCCATGGGCCACTCTGGTTAAGTGTTTGGAGCAGCAGAATTGCGAAAAATTTTTTGCCTACTCAACCATTTCTTAGCTTCAATGTCCCATATCTCGCGAACGTATTGGCCGAACCCAAAAATTCCTATTGTAACTGAAAGTAGAAACTCGCCCTATTACAACGGTATGTGTATTTTTTCCCTAGGCCATTCTGGTTAAGCGTTTGAAGCAGCAGAATTGCGAAAAATTTTTTGCCTTCTCAACCATTTCTTGGCTTCAAACTCCCATATCTCGCGTACGGATTGACCTAACCCAAAAATTCCTATTGCATTTGAAAGTAGAAACTCGCCCGAATACAATGGTACGTGTATTTTTCCCCTAGGCCATTCTGGTTAAGCGATTGGAGCAGCAGAAGTGCGAAAAATTTGTTGTCTTGTCAACCATTTCTTAGCTTCAAAGTCCCATATCTCGCGAACGGATAGACCAAACCCAAAAATTCCTGCTGCGTCTGAAAGTAGAAACTCGCCCGATTACAACGGTATGCGTATTTTTTCCCTAGGCCATTCTGGTTAATCGTTTGGAGCAGCAGAATTGCGAAAAATTTTTTGCCTTCTCAACCATTTCTTAGCTTCAAACTCTCATATCTCGCGAACGGATTGTCCTAACCCAAAAATTCCTATTGCATTTGAAAGTAGAAACTCGCCCGAATACAATGGTACGTCTATTTTTCCCCTAGGCCATTCTGGTTAAGCGATTGGAGCAGCAGAAGTGCGAAAAATTTGTTGTCTTGTCAACCATTTCTTAGCTTCAAAGTCCCATATCTCGCGAACAGATTGATCAGACCCAAAAATTCCAATTGTAACTGAAAGTAGAAACTCGCCCGATTACAACGGTATGTGTATTTTTTCCCTAGGCCATTCTGGTTAAGCGTTTGAAGCAGCAGAAATGCGAAAAATTGTATGCCTTCTCAACCATTTCTTGGCTTCAAACTCCCATATCTCGCGAACGGATTGACCGAACCCAAAAATTCCTGTTGCTTGTGAAAGTAGAAACTCGCCCGATTACAGCGGTATGCGTATTTTTTCCATGGGCCACTCTGGTTAAGTGTTTGGAGCAGCAGAATTGCGAAAAATTTTTTGCCTACTCAACCATTTCTTAGCTTCAATGTCCCATATCTCGCGAACGTATTGGCCGAACCCAAAAATTCCTATTGTAACTGAAAGTAGAAACTCGCCCTATTACAACGGTATGTGTATTTTTTCCCTAGGCCATTCTGGTTAAGCGTTTGAAGCAGCAGAATTGCGAAAAATTTTTTGCCTTCTCAACCATTTCTTGGCTTCAAACTCCCATATCTCGCGTACGGATTGACCTAACCCAAAAATTCCTATTGCATTTGAAAGTAGAAACTCGCCCGAATACAATGGTACGTGTATTTTTCCCCTAGGCCATTCTGGTTAAGCGATTGGAGCAGCAGAAGTGCGAAAAATTTGTTGTCTTGTCAACCATTTCTTAGCTTCAAAGTCCCATATCTCGCGAACGGATAGACCAAACCCAAAAATTCCTGCTGCGTCTGAAAGTAGAAACTCGCCCGATTACAACGGTATGCGTATTTTTTCCCTAGGCCATTCTGGTTAATCGTTTGGAGCAGCAGAATTGCGAAAAATTTTTTGCCTTCTCAACCATTTCTTAGCTTCAAACTCTCATATCTCGCGAACGGATTGTCCTAACCCAAAAATTCCTATTGCATTTGAAAGTAGAAACTCGCCCGAATACAATGGTACGTCTATTTTTCCCCTAGGCCATTCTGGTTAAGCGATTGGAGCAGCAGAAGTGCGAAAAATTTGTTGTCTTGTCAACCATTTCTTAGCTTCAAAGTCCCATATCTCGCGAACAGATTGATCAGACCCAAAAATTCCAATTGTAACTGAAAGTAGAAACTCGCCCGATTACAACGGTATGTGTATTTTTTCCCTAGGCCATTCTGGTTAAGCGTTTGAAGCAGCAGAAATGCGAAAAATTGTATGCCTTCTCAACCATTTCTTGGCTTCAAACTCCCATATCTCGCGAACGGATTGACCGAACCCAAAAATTCCTGTTGCTTGTGAAAGTAGAAACTCTCCCGATTACAACGTTATGTGTATTTTTTCCCTAGCCCCGTCTGGTTAAGCGTTTGGAGCAGCAGAATTGCGAAAAATTTGTTGTCTTCTCAACCATTTCTTAGCTTCAAAGTCCCATATCTCGCGAACGGATTGACCTAACCCAAAAATTCCTGTTGCGTCTGAAAGTAGAAACTCGCCCGATTACAACGGTACGTGTATTTTTCCCCTAGGGCATTCTGGTTAAGCGTTTGGAGCAGCAGAATTGCCAAAAACTTAATGCCTTCTCAACCATTTCTTGGCTTCAAACTCCCATATCTCGCGAACGGATTGACCTAACCCAAAAATTCCTATTGCGTCTGAAAGTAGAAACTCTCCCGGTTACAACGGTATGTGTATTTTTTCCCTAGGCCATTCTGGTTAAGCGTTTGGAGCAGCAGAATTGCGAAAAATTTTTTGCCTACTCAACCATTTCTTAGCTTCAAACTCTCATATCTCGCGAACGGATTGTCCTAACCCAAAAATTCCTATTGCTTTTGAAAGTAGAAACTCGCCCGATTACAACGGTACGTGTATTTTTCCCCTAGGGCATTCTGGTTAAGTGATTGGAGCAGTAGAATTGCGAAAAATTTTTTGCTTCTCAACCATTTCTTGGCTTCAAACTCCCATATCTCGCGAACGGATTGACCAAACCTAAAAATTCCTGTTGCTTGTGAAAGTAGAAACTCGCCCGATTACAACGGTATGCGTATTTTTTCCCTAGGCCATTCTGGTTAAGCGTTTGGAGCAGTAGAATTGCGAAAAATTTTTTGCCTACTCAACCATTTCTTAGCTTCAAACTCTCATATCTCGCGAACGGATTGTCCTAACCCAAAAATTCCTATTGCATTTGAAAGTAGAAACTCGCCCGATTACAACGGTACGTATATTTTTCCCCTAGGGCATTCTGGTTAAGCGATTGGAGCAGCAGAATTGCGAAAAATTTGTTGTCTTGTCAACCATTTCTTAGCTTCAAAGTCCCATATCTCGCGAACAGATTGACCAGACCCAAAAATTCCAATTGTAACTGAAAGTAGAAACTCGCCCGATTACAACGGTATGTGTATTTTTTCCCTAGGCCATTCTGGTTAAGCGTTTGAAGCAGCAGAAATGCGAAAAATTGTATGCCTTCTCAACCATTTCTTGGCTTCAAACTCCCATATCTCGCGAACGGATTGACCGAACCCAAAAATTCCTGTTGCTTGTGAAAGTAGAAACTCTCCCGATTACAACGTTATGTGTATTTTTTCCCTAGCCCCGTCTGGTTAAGCGTTTGGAGCAGCAGATTTAGGAAAAATTTTTTGCCTTCTCAACCATTTCTTGGCTTCAAACTCCCATATCTCGCGAACGAATTGACCTAACCCAAAAATTCCTGTTGCGTCTGAAAGTAGAAACCCGCCCGATTACAACGGTATGTGTATTTTTTCCCTAGGTCTTTCTGGTTAAGCGTTTGGAGCAGCAGATTTACGAAAAATTTTTTGACTTCACAAGCATTTTTTGGCTTAAAACTCCCATATCTCGCGAACGGGTTGACCTAACCCAAAAATTCCTGTTGCGTCTGAAAGTAGAAACTCGCCCGATTACAACGGTATGTCTATTTTTCCGCTAGGCCATTCTGGTTAAGCGTTTGGATCAGCAGAATTGCGAAAAATTTTATGCCTTCTCAACCATTTCTTGGCTTCAAACTCCCATATCTAGCGAACGGATTGACCTAACCCAAAAATTCCTATTGCCTCTGAAAGTAGAACCTCGCCCGATTACAACGGTATGTGTATTTTTTCCCTAGCCCATTCTGGTTAAGCGTTTGGAGCAACAGAATTGCAAAAAATTTGTTGTCTTCTCAACCATTTCTTAGCTTCAAAGTCCCATATCTCGCGAACGGATTGACCAAACCCAAAAATTCCTGTTGCTTGTGAAAGTAGAAACTCGTCCGATTACAGCGGTATGCGTATTTTTTCCCTGGGCCATTCAGGATAAGCGTTTGGAGCAGCAGAATTGCGAAAAATTTGTTGTCTTCTCAACCATTTCTTAGCTTCAAAGTCCCATATCTCGCGAACGGGTTGACCTAACCCAAAAATTCCTGTTGCGTCTGAAAGTAGAAACTCGCCCGATTACAACGGTATGTCTATTTTTCCGCTAGGCCATTCTGGTTAAGCGTTTGGATCAGCAGAATTGCGAAAAATTTTATGCCTTCTCAACCATTTCTTGGCTTCAAACTCCCATATCTAGCGAACGGATTGACCTAACCCAAAAATTCCTATTGCCTCTGAAAGTAGAACCTCGCCCGATTACAACGGTATGTGTATTTTTTCCCTAGCCCATTCTGGTTAAGCGTTTGGAGCAACAGAATTGCAAAAAATTTGTTGTCTTCTCAACCATTTCTTAGCTTCAAAGTCCCATATCTCGCGAACGGATTGACCGAACCCAAAAATTCCTATTGTAACTGAAAGTAGAAACTCGCCCGATTACAACGGTATGCGTATTTTTCCCCTAGGCCATTCTGGCTAAGCGTTTGGAGCAGCAGATTTACGAAAAATTTTTTGCCTTCTCAACCATTTCTTGGCTTCAAACTCCCATATCTCGCGAACGAATTGACCTAACCCAAAAATTCCTGTTGCGTCTGAAAGTAGAAACCCGCCCGATTACAACGGTATGTGTATTTTTTCCCTTGGTCTTTCTGGTTAAGCGTTTGGAGCAGCAGATTTACGAAAAATTTTTTGCCTTCACAAGCATTTTTTGGCTTCAAAGTCCCATATCTCGCGAACGGATTGACCAAACCCAAAAATTCCTGTTGCTTGTGAAAGTAGAAACTCGTCCGATTACAGCGGTATGCGTATTTTTTCCCTGGGCCATTCTGGATAAGCGTTTGGAGCAGCAGAATTGCGAAAAATTTTTTGCCTACTCAAACATTTCTTAGCTTCAAACTCTCATATCTCGCGAACGGATTGTCCTAACCCAAAAGTTCCTATTGCATTTGAAAGTAGAAACTCGCCCGCTTACAACGGTATGTGTATTTTTTCCCTAGGCCATTCTGGTTAAGCGTCTGGAGCAGCAGAATTGCGAAAAATTTTATGCCTTCTCAACCATTTCTTGGCTTCAAACTCCCATATCTCGCGAACGGATTGACCGAACCCAAAAATTCCTATTGTAACTGAAAGTAGAAACTCGCCCGATTACAACGGTATGTGTATTTTTTCCCTAGGGCATTCTGGTTAAGCGTTTGGAGCAGCAGATTTTCGAAAAATTTTTTGCCTTCTCAACCATTTCTTGGTTTCAAACTCCCATATCTCGCGAATGGATAGACCAAACCCAAAAATTCCTGCTGCGTCTGAAAGTAGAAACTCGCCCGATTACAACGGTATGTGTATTTTTTCCCTAGGCCATTCTGGTTAAGCGTTTGAAGCAGCAGAAGTGCGAAAAATTGTATGCCTTCTCAACCATTTCTTGGCTTCAAACTCCCATATCTCGCGAACGGATTGACCGAACCCAAAAATTCCTATTGCCTCTGAATGTAGAACCTCGCCCGATTACAACGGTATGTGTATTTTTTCCCTAGCCCATTCTGGTTAAGCGTTTGGAGCAACAGAATTGCAAAAAATTTGTTGTCTTCTCAACCATTTCTTAGCTTCAAAGTCCCATATCTCGCGAACGGATTGACCAAACCCAAAAATTCCTGTTGCTTGTGAAAGTAGAAACTCGTCCGATTACAGCGGTATGCGTATTTTTTCCCTGGGCCGTTCTGGATAAGCGTTTGGAGCAGCAGAATTGCGAAAAATTTTTTGCCTACTCAAACATTTCTTAGCTTCAAACTCTCATATCTCGCGAAGGGATTGTCCTAACCCAAAAATTCCAATTGCATTTGAAAGTAGAAACTCGCCCGCTTACAACGGTATGTGTATTTTTTCCCTAGGCCATTCTGGTTAAGCGTTTGGAGCAGCAGAATTGCGAAAAATTTTATGCCTTCTCAACCATTTCTTGGCTTCAAACTCCCATATCTCGCGAACGGATTGACCGAACCCAAAAATTCCTATTGTAACTGAAAGTAGAAACTCGCCCGATTACAACGGTATGTGTATTTTTTCCCTAGGGCATTCTGGTTAAGCGTTTGGAGCAGCAGAATTGCGAAAAATTTTTTGCCTTCTCAACCATTTCTTGGCTTCAAACTCCCATATCTCGCGAACGGATTGACCGAACCCAAAAATTCCTATTGTAACTGAAAGTAGAAACTCGCCCGATTACAACGGTATGTGTATTTTTTCCCTAGCCCCTTCTGGTTAAGCGTTTGGAGCAGCAGAAGTGCGAAAAATTTTTTGTCTTGTCAACCATTTCTTAGCTTCAAAGTCCAATATCTCGCGAACGGATTGACCGAACCCAAAAATTCCTATTGTAACTGAAAGTAGAAACTCGCCCGATTACAACGGTATGCGTATTTTTCCCCTAGGCCATTCTGGTTAAGCGTTTGGAGCAGCAGATTTACGAAAAATTTTTTGCCTTCTCAACCATTTCTTGGCTTCAAACTCCCATATCTCGCGAACGAATTGACCTAACCCAAAAATTCCTGTTGCGTCTGAAAGTAGAGACCCGCCCGATTACAACGGTATGTGTATTTTTTCCCTAGGCCTTTCTGGTTAAGCGTTTGGAGCAGCAGATTTACGAAAAATTTTTTGCCTTCTCAAGCATTTTTTGGCTTAAAACTCCCATATCTCGCGAACGGGTTGACCTAACCCAAAAATTCCTGTTGCGTCTGAAAGTAGAAACTCGCCCGATTACAACTCTATGTGTATTTTTCCCCTAGGCCATTCTGGGTAAGCGTTTGGATCAGCAGAATTGCGCAAAATTTTATGCCTTCTCAACCATTTCTTGGCTTCAAACTCCCATATCTCGCGAACGGATTGACCTAACCCAAAAATTCCTATTGCATTTGAAAGTAGAAACTCGCCCAATTACAACGGTACGTGTATTTTACCCCTAGGGCATTCTGGTTAAGCGTTTGGAGCAGCAGAATTGCGAAAAATTTGTTGGCTTCTCAACCATTTCTTAGCTTCAAAGTCCCATATCTCGCGAACGGAAAGACCAAACCCAAAAATTCCTGCTGCGTCTGAAAGTAGAAACTCGCCCGATTACAACGGTATGCGTATTTTTTCCCTAGGCCATTCTGGTTAAGCGTTTGGAGCAGCAGAATTGCGAAAAATTTTTTGCCTTCTCAACCATTTCTTAGCTTCATACTCTCATATCTCGCGAACGGATTGTCCTAACCCAAAAATTCCTATTGCATTTGAAAGTAGAAACTCGCCCGAATACAATGATACGTGTATTTTTCCCCTAGGCCATTGTGGTTAAGCGATTGGAGCAGCAGAAGTGCGAAAAATTTTTTGTCTTGTCAACCATTTCTTAGCTTCAAAGTCCAATATCTCGCGAACGGATTGACCGAACCCAAAAATTCCTATTGTAACTGAAAGTAGAAACTCGCCCGATTACAACGGTATGCGTATTTTTCCCCTAGGCCATTCTGGTTAAGCGTTTGGAGCAGCAGATTTACGAAAAATTTTTTGCCTTCTCAACCATTTCTTGGCTTCAAACTCCCATATCTCGCGAACGAATTGACCTAACCCAAAAATTCCTGTTGCGTCTGAAAGTAGAAACCCGCCCGATTACAACGGTATGTGTATTTTTTCCCTAGGCCTTTCTGGTTAAGCGTTTGGAGCAGCAGATTTACGAAAAATTTTTTGCCTTCTCAAGCATTTTTTGGCTTAAAACTCCCATATCTCGCGAACGGGTTGACCTAACCCAAAAATTCCTATTGCATTTGAAAGTAGAAACTCGCCCAATTACAACGGTACGTGTATTTTACCCCTAGGGCATTCTGGTTAAACGATTGGAGCAGCAGAAGTGCGAAAAATTTGTTGTCTTGTCAACCATTTCTTAGCTTCAAAGTCCCATATCTCGCGAACGGATTGACCAAACCTAAAAATTCCTGTTGCTTGTGAAAGTAGCAACTCGCCCGATTACAGCGGTATGCGTATTTTTTCCCTGGGCCATTCTGGTTAAGCGTTTGGAGCAGCAGAATTGCGAAAAATTTTTTGCCTACTCAACCATTTCTTAGCTTCAAACTCTCATATCTCGCGAACGGATTGTCCTAACCCAAAAATTCCTATTGCATTTGAAAGTAGAAACTCGCCCGATTACAACGGTACGTGCATTTTCCCCCTAGGGCATTCTGGTTAAGTGATTGGAGCAGCAGAATTGCGAAAAATTTTTTGCCTTCTCAATCATTTCTTGGCTTCAAACTCCCATATCTCGCGAACGGATTGACCACACCTAAAAATTCCTGTTATTTGTGAAAGTAGAAACTCGCCCGATTACAACGGTATGCGTATTTTTTCCCTAGGCCATTCTGGTTAAGCGTTTGGAGCAGCAGATTTGCGAAAAATTTTTTGCCTTCTCAACCATTTCTTGGCTTCAAAGTCCCGTATGTCGCGAACGGATTGACCTAACACAAAAATTCCTGTTGCGTCTGAAAGTAGAAACTCGCCCGATTACAACGGTATGTGTATTTTTTCCCTTGGCCATTCTGGTAAAGCGTTTGGAGCAGTAGAATTGCGAAAAATTTTTTGCCTACTCAACCATTTCGTAGCTTCAAACTCTCATAACTCGCGAACGGATTGTCCTAACCCAAAAATTCCTATTGCGTTTGAAAGTAGAAACTCGCCCGATTACAACGGTACGTGTATTTTTCCCCTAGGGCATTCTGGTTAAGCGTTTGGAGCAGCAGAAGTGCGAAAAATTTGTTGTCTTGTCAACCATTTCTTAGCTTCAAAGTCCCATATGTCGCGAACGGATTGACCTAACCCAAAAATTCCTGTTGCGTCCGAAAGTAGAAACTCGCCCGATTACAACGGTATGCGTATTTTTTCCCTAGGCCATTCTGGTTAAGCGTTTGGAGCAGCAGATTTGCGAAAAATTTTTTGCCTTCTCAACCATTTCTTGGCTTCAAAGTCCCGTATGTCGCGAACGGATTGACCTAACCCAAAAATTCCTGTTGCGTCTGAAAGTAGAAACTCGCCCGATTACAACGGTATGTGTATTTTTTCCCTAGGCCATTCTGGTTAAGCGTTTGGAGCAGCAGAATTGCGAAAAATTTTATGCCTTCTCAACCATTTCTTGGCTTCAAACTCCCATATCTCGCGAACGGGTTGACCTAACCCAGAAATTCCTGTTGCGTCTGAAAGTAGAAACTCGCCCGATTGCAACGGTATGCGTATTTTTTCCCTTGGCCATTCTGGTAAAGCGTTTGGAGCAGTAGAATTGCGAAAAATTTTTTGCCTACTCAACCATTTCTTAGCTTCAAACTCTCATAACTCGCGAACGGATTGTCGTAACCCAAAAATTCCTATTGCATTTGAAAGTAGAAACTCGCCCGATTACAAAGGTACGTGTATTTTTCCCCTAGGGCATTCTGGTTAAGCGATTGGAGCAGCAGAAGTGCGAAAAATTTGTTGTCTTGTCAACCATTTCTTAGCTTCAATGTCCCATATCTCGCAAACGGATTGAACAAACCCAAAAATTCCTGTTGCTTGTGAAAGTAGAAACTCGCCCGATTACAGCGGTATGCGTATTTTTTCCCTGGGCCATTCTGGTTAAGCGTTTGGAGCAGCAGAGTTGCGAAAAATTTTTTGCCTACTCAACCATTTCTTAGCTTCAAACTCTCATATCTCGCGAACGGATTGTCCTAACCCAAAAATTCCTATTGCATTTGAAAGTAGAAACTCGCCCGATTACAACGGTACGTGTATTTTACCCCTAGGGCATTCTGGTTAAACGATTGGAGCAGCAGAAGTGCGAAAAATTTGCTGTCTTGTCAACCATTTCTTAGCTTCAATGTCCCATATCTCGCGAACGGATTGACCGAACCCAAAAATTCCTATTGTAACTGAAAGTAGAAACTCGCCCGATTACAACGGTATGTGTATTTTTTCCCTAGGGCATCCTGGTTAAGCGTTTGGAGCAGCAGATTTTCGAAAAATTTTTTGCCTTCTCAACCATTTCTTGGCTTCAAACTCCCATATCTCGCGAACGGATTGACCTAACCCAAAAATTCCTATTGCGTCTGAAAGTAGAAACTCTCCCGGTTACAACGGTATGTGTATTTTTTCCCTAGGCCATTCTGGTTAAGCGTTTGGAGCAGCAGAATTGCGAAAAATTTTTTTCCTACTCAACCATTTCTTAGCTTCAAACTCTCATATCTCGCGAACGGATTGTCCTAACCCAAAAATTCCTATTGCATTTGAAAGTAGAAACTCGCCCGATTACAACGGTACGTGTATTTTTCCCCTAGGGCATTCTGGTTAAGTGATTGGAGCAGCAGAATTGCGAAAAATTTTTTGCCTTCTCAACCATTTCTTGGCTTCAAACTCCCATATGTCGCGAACGGATTGAACAAACCTAAAAATTCCTGTTGCTTGTGAATGTAGAAACTCGCCCGATTACAACGGTATGCGTATTTTTCCCCTAGGCCATTCTGGTTAAGCGTTTGGTGCAGCATATTTGCGAAAAATTTTTTGCCTTCTCAACCATTTTTTGGCTTAAAACTCCCATATCTCGCGAACGGATTGACCTAACCCAAAAATTCCTGTTGCGTCTGAAAGTAGAAACTCGCCCGATTACAACGGTATGTGTATTTTTCCCCTAGGCCATTCTGGTTAAGCGTTTGGATCAGCAGAATTGCGGAAAATTTTATGCCTTCTCAACCATTTCTTGGCTTCAACCTCCCATATCTCGCGAACGGATTGACCTAACCCAAAAATTCCTATTGCATCTGAAAGTAGAAACTCGCCCGATTACAACGGTATGTGTATTTTTTCCCTAGCCCATTCTGGTTAAGCGTTTGGAGCAACAGAATTGCAAAAAATTTGTTGTCTTCTCAACCATTTCTTAGCTTCAAAGTCCCAATTCTCGCGAACGGATTGACCAAACCCAAAAATTCCTGTTGCTTGTGAAAGTAGAAACTCGCCCGATTACAGCGGTATGCGTATTTTTTCCCTGGGCCATTCTGGTTAAGCGTTTGGAGCAGCAGAATTGCGAAAAATTTTTTGCCTACTCAACCATTTCTTAGATTCAATGTCCCATATCTCGCGAACGGATTGACCGAACCCAAAAATTCCTATTGTAACTGAAAGTAGAAACTCGCCCTATCACAACTGTATGTGTATTTTTTGCCTAGGGCATTCTGGTTAAGCGTTTGGAGCAGCAGAAGTGCGAAAAATTTGCTGTCTTGTCAACCATTTCTTAGCTTCAATGTCCCATATCTCGCGAACGGATTGACCGAACCCAAAAATTCCTATTGTAACTGAAAGTAGAAACTCGCCCGATTACAACGGTATGTGTATTTTTTCCCTAGGGCATTCTGGTTAAGCGTTTGGAGCAGCAGATTTTCGAAAAATTTTTTGCCTTCCTAACCATTTCTTGGCTTCAAACTCCCATATCTCGCGAACGGATTGACCTAACCCAAAAACTCCTATTGCATCTGAAAGTAGAAACTCGCCCGATTACAACGGTATGTGTATTTTTCCCCTAGGGCATTCTGGTTAAGCGTTTGGAGCAGCAGAATTGCGAAAAATTTTTTGCCTTCTCAACCATTTCTTGGCTTCAAACTCCCATATCTCGCGAACGGATTGACCTAACCCAAAAATTCCTATTGCGTCTGAAAGTAGAAACTCTCCCGGTTACAACGGTATGTGTATTTTTTCCCTAGGCCATTCTGGTTAAGCGTTTGGAGCAGCAGAATTGCGAAAAATTTTTTGCCTACTCAACCATTTCTTAGCTTCAAACTCTCATATCTCGCGAACGGATTGTCCTAACCCAAAAATTCCTATTGCATTTGAAAGTAGAAACTCGCCCGATTACAACGGGACGTGTATTTTTCCCCTAGGGCATTCTGGTTAAGTGATTGGAGCAGCAGAATTGCAAAAAATTTGTTGTCTTCTCAACCATTTCTTAGCTTCAAAGTCCCAATTCTCGCGAACGGATTGACCAAACCCAAAAATTCCTGTTGCTTGTGAAAGTAGAAACTCGCCCGATTACAGCGGTATGCGTATTTTTTCCCTGGGCCATTCTGGTTAAGCGTTTGGAGCAGCAGAATTGCGAAAAATTTTTTGCCTACTCAACCATTTCTTAGCTTCAATGTCCCATATCTCGCGAACGGATTGACCGAACCCAAAAATTCCTATTGTAACTGAAAGTAGAAACTCGCCCGATTACAACTGTATGTGTATTTTTTGCCTAGGGCATTCTGGTTAAGCGTTTGGAGCAGCAGATTTTCGAAAAATTTTTTGCCTTCTCAACCATTTCTTGGCTTCAAACTCCCATATCTCGCGAACGGATTGACCTAACCCAAAAATTCCTATTGCATCTGAAAGTAGAAACTCGCCCGATTACAACGGTATGTGCATTTTTTCCCTAGGGCATTCTGGTTAAGCGTTTGGAGCAGCAGAATTGCGAAAAATGTTTTGCCTTCTCAACCATTTCTTGGCTTCAAACTCCCATATCTCGCGAACGGATTGACCTAACCCAAAAATTCCTGTTGCGTCTGAAAGTAGAAACTCGCCCGATTACAACGGTATGTGTATTTTTTCCCTAGGTAATTCTGGTTAAGCGTTTGGAGCAGCAGAATTGCGAAAAATTTTATGCCTTCTCAACCATTTCTAGGCTTCAAACTCCCATATCTCGCGAACGGATTGACCGAACCCAAAAATTCCTGTTGTGTCTGAAAGTAGAAACTCGCCCGGTTACAACGGTATGTGCATTATTTCCCTAGGGCATTCTGGTTAAGCGTTTGGAGCAGCAGAATTGCGAAAAATTTTTTGCCTACTCAACCATTTCTTAGCTTCAAACTCTCATATCTCGCGAACGGATTGTCCTAACCCAAAAATTCCTATTGCATTTGAAAGTAGAAACGCGCCCAATTACAACGGTACGTGTATTTTTCCCCTAGGGCATTCTGGTTAAGTGATTGGAGCAGCAGAATTGCGAAAAATTTTTTGCCTTCTCAACCATTCCTTGGCTTCAAACTCCCATATCTCGCCAACGGATTGACCAAACCTAAAAATTCCTGTTGCTTGTGAAAGTAGAAACTCGCCCGATTACAACGGTATGCGTATTTTTTCCCTAGGCCATTCTGGTTAAGCGTTTGGAGCAGTAGAATTGCGAAAATATTTTTGCCTACTCAACCATTTCTTAGCTTCAAACTCTCATATCTCGCGAACGGATTGTCCTAACCCAAATATTCCTATTGCATTTAAAAGTAGAAACTCGCCCGATTACAACGGTACGTGTATTTTTCCCCTAGGCCATTCTGGTTAAGCGATTGGAGCAGCAGAATTGCGAAAAATTTGTTGTCTTGTCAACCATTTCTTAGCTTCAATGTCCCATATCTCGCGAACAGATTGACCTAACCCAAAAATTCCTGTTGCGTCTGAAAGTAGAAACTCGCCCGATTACAACGGCATGTGTATTTTTCCCCTAGGCCATTCTGGTTAAGCGTTTGGATCAGCAGAATTGCGAAAAATGTTATGCCTTCTCAACCATTTCTTGGCTTCAACCTCCCATATCTCGCGAACGGATTGACCTAACCCAAAAATTCCTATTGCATTTGAAAGTAGAAACTCGCCCGATTACAACGGTATGTGTATTTTTTCCCTAGGGCATTCTGGTTAAGCGTTTGGAGCAGCAGAATTGCGAAAAATTTTTTGCCTTCTCAACCATTTGTTGTCTTCAAACTCCCATATCTCGCGAACGGATTGACCTAACCCAAAAATTCCTTATGCATTTGAAAGTAGAAACTCGCCCGATTACAACGGTACGTGTATTTTTCCCCTAGGCCATTCTGGTTAAGCGATTGGAACAGCAGAAGTGCGAAAAATTTGTTGTCTCGTCAACCATTTCTTAGCTTCAAAGTCCCTTATCTCGCGAACGGATTGACCGAACCCAAAAATTCCTATTGGATCCGAAAGTAGAAACTCGCCCGATTACAACGATATGTATATTTTTTCCCTAGCCCATTCTGGTTAAGCGTTTGGAGCAGCAGAATTGCGAAAAATTTGTTGTCTTCTCAACCATTTCTTAGCTTCAAACTCTCATATATCGCGAACGGATTGTCCTTACCCAAAAATTCCTATTGCATTTGAAAGTAGAAACTCGCCAGATTACAACGGTACGTGTATTTTTCCCCTAGGGCATTCTGCTTAAGCGATTGGAGCAGCAGAAGTGCGAAAAATTTGTTTTCTTGTCAACCATTTCTTAGCTTAAAGTCCCATATCTCGGGAACGGATTGACCGAACCCAAAAATTCCTATTGTATCTGAAAGTAGAAACTCGCCCGATTACAACGGTATGCGTATTTTTTCCCTAGGCCATTCTGGTTAAGCGTTTGGAGCAGCAGATTTGCGAAAAATTTGTTGTCTTCTCAACCATTTCTTAGCTTCAAACTCTCATATCTTGCGAACGGATTGACCTAACCCAAAAATTCCTATTGCATTTGAAAGTAGAAACTCGCCCGATTACAACGGTATGTGTATTTTTTCCCTAGGGCATTCTGGTTAAGCGTTTGGAGCAGCAGAATTGCGAAAAATTTTTTGCCTTCTCAACCATTTGTTGTCTTCAAACTCCCATATCTCGCGAACGGATTGACCTAACCCAAAAATTCCTTACGCATCTGAAAGTAGAAACTCGCCCGATTAAAACGCTATGTGTATTTTCTCCCTAGGGCATTCTGGTTAAGCGTTTGGAGCAGCAGAATTGCGAAAAATTGTTTGCCTTGTCAACCATTTCTTAGCTTCAAAGTCCCATGTCTCGCGAACGGATTGACCTAACCCAAAAATTCCTATTGCATTTGAAAGTAGAAACTCGCCCGATTACAACGGTACGTGTATTTTTCCCCTAGGCCATTCAGGTTAAGCGATTGGAGCAGCAGAAGTGCGAAAAATTTGTTGTCTTGTCAACCATTTCTTAGCTTCAAAGTCCCTTATCTCGCGAACGGATTGACCGAACCCAAAAATTCCTATTGTATCCGAAAGTAGAAACTCGCCCGATTACAACGGTATGCGTATTTTTTCCCTAGGCCATTCTGGTTAAGCGTTTGTAGCAGCAGATTTGCGAAAAATTTGTTGTCTTCTCAACCATTTCTTAGCTTCAAACACTCATATCTCGCGAACGGATTGACCTAACCCAAAAATTCCTATTGGATTTGAAAGTAGAAACTCGCCCGATTACAACGGTATGTGTATTTTTTCCCTAGGGCATTCTGGTTAAGCGTTTGGAGCAGCAGAATTGCGAAAAATTTTTTGCCTTCTCAACCATTTGTTGTCTTCAAACTCCCATATCTCGCGAACGGATTGACCTAACCCAAAAATTCCTTATGCATCTGAAAGTAGAAACTCGCTCGATTACAACGGTACGTGTATTTTTCCCCTAGGGCATTCTGGTTAAGCGATTGGAGCAGCAGAAGTGCGAAAAATTTGTTGTCTTGTCAACCATTTCTTAGCTTCAAAGTCCCTTATCTCGCGAACGGATTGACCGAACCCAAAAATTCCTATTGTATCCGAAAGTAGAAACTCGCCCGATTACAACGGTATGCGTATTTTTTCCCTAGGCCATTCTGGTTAAGCGTTTGTAGCAGCAGATTTGCGAAAAATTTGTTGTCTTCTCAACCATTTCTTAGCTTCAAACACTCATATCTCGCGAACGGATTGACCGAACCCAAAAATTCCTATTGTAACTGAATGTAGAAACTCGCCCGATTACAACGGTATGTGTATTTTTTCCCTAGGCCATTCTTGTTAAGAGTTTGGAGCAGCAGAATTGCGAAAAATTTGTTGTCTTCTCAACCATTTCTTGGCTTCAAACTCCCAAATCTCGCGAACGGATTGACCTAACCCAAAAATTCCTGTTGCGTCTGAAAGTAGAAACTCGCCCGATTACAACGGTATGTGGATTTTTTCCCTAGCCCATTCTGTTTAAGCGTTTGGAGCAGCAGAATTGCGAAAAATTTGTTGTCTTCTCAACCATTTCTTAGCTTCAGAGTCCCATATCTCGCGAACGGATTTACCAAACCCAAAAATTCCTTCTGCGTCTGAAAGTAGAAACTCGCCCGATTACAACGGTATGCGTATTTTTTCCCTAGGCCATTCTGGTTAAGCGTTTGGAGCAGCAGAATTGCGAAAAATTTATTGTCTTCTCAAGCATTTCTTAGCTTCAAACTCTCATATCTCGCGAACGGATTGACCTAACTCAAAAATTCCTGTTGCGTCTGAAAGTAGAAACTCGCCCGATTACAACGGTATTTGTATTTTTTCCCTAGGGCATTCAGGTGAAGCGTTTGGAGCAGCAGAATTGCGAAAAATTTTTTGCCTTCTCAACCATTTCTTGGCTTCAAACTCCCATATCTCGCGAACGGGTTGACCTAACCCAGAAATTCCTGTTGCGTCTGAAAGTAGAAACTCGCCCGGTTACAACGGTATGCGTATTTTTTCCCTAGGCCATTCTGGTTAAGCGTTTGGAGCAGCAGAATTGCGAAAAATTTGTTGTCTTCTCAAACATTTCTTAGCTTCAAAGTCCCATATCTCGCGAACGGATTGACCTAACCCAAAAATTCCTATTGCATCTGAAAGTAGAAACTCACCCGATTACAACGGTATGTGAATTTTTTCCCTAGGGCATTCTGGTTAAGCGATTGGAGCAGCAGAAGTGCGAAAAATTTGTTGTCTTGTCAACCATTTCTTAGCTTCAAAGTCCCATATCTCGCGAACAGATTTACCGAACCCAAAAATTCCTATTGTACCTGAAAGTAGAAACTCGCCCGATTACAACGGTATTTGTATTTTTTCTCTAGGGCATTCTGGTTAAGCGTTTGGAGCAGCAGAATTGCGAAAAATTTTATGCCTTCTCAACCATTTCTTGGCTTCAAACTCCCATATCTCGCGAACGGGTTGACCTAACCCAGAAATTCCTGTTGCGTCTGAAAGTAGAAACTCGCCCGGTTACAACGGTATGCGTATTTTTTCCCTAGGCCATTCTGGTTAAGCGTTTGGAGCAGCAGAATTGCGAAAAATTTGTTGTCTTCTCGACCATTTTTTAGCTTCAAAGTCCCATATCTCGCGAACGGATTGACCAAACCCAAAAATTCCTTCTGCGTCTGAAAGTAGAAACTCGCCCGATTACAACGGTATGCGTATTTTTTCCCTAGGCCATTCTGGTTAAGCGTTTGGAGCAGCAGAATTGCGAAAAATTTGTAGTCTTCTCAAGCATTTCTTAGCTTCAAAGTCTCATATCTCGCGAACGGATTGACCTAACCCAAAAATTCCTGTTGCGTCTGAAAGTAGAAACTCGCCCGCTTACAACGGTATGCGTATTTTTTCCCTAGGCCATTCTGGTTAAGCGTTTGGAGCAGTAGAATTGCGAAAAAATTTTTGCCTACTCAACCATTTCTTAGCTTCAAACTCTCATATCTCGCGAACGGATTGTCCTAACCCAAATATTCCTATTGCATTTGAAAGTAGAAACTCGCCCGATTACAACGGTACGTGTATTTTTCCCCTAGGCCATTCTGGTTAAGCGATTGGAGCAGCAGAAGTGCGAAAAATTTGTTGTCTTGTCAACCATTTCTTAGCTTCAATGTCCCATATCTCGCGAACGGATTGACCTAACCCAAAAATTCCTGTTGCGTCTGAAAGTAGAAACTCGCCCGATTACAACGGTATGTGTATTTTTCCCCTAGGCCATTCTGGTTAAGCGTTTGGATCAGCAGAATTGCGAAAAATTTTATGCCTTCTCAACCATTTCTTGGCTTCAACCCCCCATATCTCGCGAACGGATTGACCTAACCCAAAAATTCCTATTGCATTTGAAAGTAGAAACTCGCCCGATTACAACGGTATGTGTATTTTTTCCCTAGCCCATTCTGGTTAAGCGTTTGGAGCAACAGAATTGCAAAAAATTTGTTGTCTTCTCAACCATTTCTGAGCTTCAAACTCTCATACCTCGCGAACGGATTGTCCTAACCCAAATATTCCTATTGCATTTGAAAGTAGAAACTCGCCCGATTACAACGGTACGTGTATTTTTCCCCTAGGCCATTCTGGTTAAGCGATTGGAGCAGAAGAAGTGCGAAAAATTTGTTGTCTTGTCAACCATTTCTTAGCTTCAATGTCCCAAATCTCGCGAACGGATTGACCAAACCCAAAAATTCCTGTTGCTTGTGAAAGTAGAACCTCGCCCGATTACAGCGGTATGCGTATTTTTTCCCTGGGCCATTCTGGTTAAGCGTTTGGAGCAGCAGAATTGCGAAAAATTTTTTGCCTACTCAACCATTTCTTAGCTTCAATGTCCCATATCTCGCGAACGGAATGACCGAACCCAAAAATTCCTGTTGTAGCTGAAAGTAGAAACTCGCCCGATTACAACGGTATGTGTATTTTTTCCCTAGGGCATTCTGGTTAAGCGTTTGGAGCAGCAGATTTTCGAAAAATTTTTTGCCTTCTCAACCATTTCTTGGCTTCAAACTCCCATATCTCGCGAACGGATTGACCTAACCCAAAAAATCCTATTGCATCTGAAAGTAGAAACTCGCCCGATTACAACGGTATGTGTATTTTTTCCCTAGGGCATTCTGGTTAAGCGTTTGGAGCAGCAGAATTGCGAAAAATGTTTTGCCTTCTCAACCATTTCTTGGCTTCAAACTCCCATATCTCGCGAACGGATTGACCTAACCAAAAAATTCCTGTTGCGTCTGAAAGTAGAAACTCGCCCGATTACAACGGTATGTGTATTTTTTCCCTAGGTAATTCTGGTTAAGCGTGTGAAGCAGCAGAATTGCGAAAAATTTTATGCCTTCTCAACCATTTCTTGTCTTCAAACCCCCATATCTCGCGAACGGATTGACCTAACCCAAAAATTCCTGTTGCGTCTGAAAGTAGAAACTCGCCCGGTTACAACGGTATGTGTATTATTTCCCTGGGGCATTCTGGTTAAGCGTTTGGAGCAGCAGAATTGCGAAAAATTTTTTGCCTACTCAACCATTTCTTAGCTTCAAACTCTCATATCTCGCGAACGGATTGTCCTAACCCAAAAATTCCTATTGCATTTGAAAGTAGAAACGCGCCCAATTACAACGGTACGTGTATTTTTCCCCTAGGGCATTCTGGTTAAGTGATTGGAGCAGCAGAATTGCGAAAAATTTTTTGCCTTCTCAACCATTCCTTGGCTTCAAACTCCCATATCTCGCCAACGGATTGACCAAACCTAAAAATTCCTGTTGCTTGTGAAAGTAGAAACTCGCCCGATTACAACGGTATGCGTATTTTTTCCCTAGGCCATTCTGGTTAAGCGTTTGGAGCAGTAGAATTGCGAAAATATTTTTGCCTACTCAACCATTTCTTAGCTTCAAACTCTCATATCTCGCGAACGGATTGTCCTAACCCAAATATTCCTATTGCATTTGAAAGTAGAAACTCGCCCGATTACAACGGTACGTGTATTTTTCCCCTAGGCCATTCTGGTTAAGCGATTGGAGCAGCAGAATTGCGAAAAATTTGTTGTCTTGTCAACCATTTCTTAGCTTCAATGTCCCATATCTCGCGAACAGATTGACCTAACCCAAAAATTCCTGTTGCGTCTGAAAGTAGAAACTCGCCCGATTACAACGGTATGTGTATTTTTCCCTAGGCCATTCTGGTTAAGCGTTTGGATCAGCAGAATTGCGAAAAATTTTATGCCTTCTCAACCATTTCTTGGCTTCAACCTCCCATATCTCGCGAACGGATTGACCTAACCCAAAAATTCCTATTGCATTTGAAAGTAGAAACTCGCCCGATTACAACGGTATGTGTATTTTTTCCCTAGCCCATTCTGGTTAAGCGTTTGGAGCAACAGAATTACAAAAAATTTGTTGTCTTCTCAACCATTTCTTAGCTTCAAAGTCCCAAATCTCGCGAACGGATTGACCAAACCCAAAAATTCCTGTTGCTTGTGAAAGTAGAACCTCGCCCGATTACAGCGGTATGCGTATTTTTTCCCTGGGCCATTCTGGTTAAGCGTTTGGAGCAGCAGAATTGCGAAAAATTGTTTGCCTACTCAACCATTTCTTAGCTTCAATGTCCCATATCTCGCGAACGGAATGACCGAACCCAAAAATTCCTGTTGTAACTGAAAGTAGAAACTCGCCCGATTACAACGGTATGTGTATTTTTTCCCTAGGGCATTCTGGTTAAGCGTTTGGAGCAGCAGATTTTCGAAAAATTTTTTGCCTTCTCAACCATTTCTTGGCTTCAAACTCCCATATCTCGCGAACGGATTGACCTAACCCAAAAAATCCTATTGCATCTGAAAGTAGAAACTCGCCCGATTACAACGGTATGTGTATTTTTTCCCTAGGGCATTCTGGTTAAGCGTTTGGAGCCGCAGAATTGCGAAAAATGTTTTGCCTTCTCAACCATTTCTTGGCTTCAAACTCCCATATCTCGCGAACGGATTGACCTAACCAAAAAATTCCTGTTGCGTCTGAAAGTAGAAACTCGCCCGATTACAACGGTATGTGTATTTTTTCCCTAGGTAATTCTGGTTAAGCGTGTGAAGCAGCAGAATTGCGAAAAATTTTATGCCTTCTCAACCATTTCTTGTCTTCAAACCCCCATATCTCGCGAACGGATTGACCTAACCCAAAAATTCCTGTTGCGTCTGAAAGTAGAAACTCGCCCGGTTACAACGGTATGTGTATTATTTCCCTGGGGCATTCTGGTTAAGCGTTTGGAGCAGCAGAATTGCGAAAAATTTTTTGCCTACTCAACCATTTCTTAGCTTCAAACTCTCATATCTCGCGAACGGATTGTCCTAACCCAAAAATTCCTATTGCATTTGAAAGTAGAAACGCGCCCAATTACAACGGTACGTGTATTTTTCCCCTAGGGCATTCTGGTTAAGTGATTGGAGCAGCAGAATTGCGAAAAATTTTTTGCCTTCTCAACCATTCCTTGGCTTCAAACTCCCATATCTCGCCAACGGATTGACCAAACCTAAAAATTCCTGTTGCTTGTGAAAGTAGAAACTCGCCCGATTACAACGGTATGCGTATTTTTTCCCTAGGCCATTCTGGTTAAGCGTTTGGAGCAGTAGAATTGCGAAAATATTTTTGCCTACTCAACCATTTCTTAGCTTCAAACTCTCATATCTCGCGAACGGATTGTCCTAACCCAAATATTCCTATTGCATTTGAAAGTAGAAACTCGCCCGATTACAACGGTACGTGTATTTTTCCCCTAGGCCATTCTGGTTAAGCGATTGGAGCAGCAGAATTGCGAAAAATTTGTTGTCTTGTCAACCATTTCTTAGCTTCAATGTCCCATATCTCGCGAACAGATTGACCTAACCCAAAAATTCCTGTTGCGTCTGAAAGTAGAAACTCGCCCGATTACAACGGTATGTGTATTTTTCCCCTAGGCCATTCTGGTTAAGCGTTTGGATCAGCAGAATTGCGAAAAATTTTATGCCTTCTCAACCATTTCTTGGCTTCAACCTCCCATATCTCGCGAACGGATTGACCTAACCCAAAAATTCCTATTGCATTTGAAAGTAGAAACTCGCCCGATTACAACGGTATGTGTATTTTTTCCCTAGCCCATTCTGGTTAAGCGTTTGGAGCAACAGAATTACAAAAAATTTGTTGTCTTCTCAACCATTTCTTAGCTTCAAAGTCCCAAATCTCGCGAACGGATTGACCAAACCCAAAAATTCCTGTTGCTTGTGAAAGTAGAACCTCGCCCGATTACAGCGGTATGCGTATTTTTTCCCTGGGCCATTCTGGTTAAGCGTTTGGAGCAGCAGAATTGCGAAAAATTGTTTGCCTACTCAACCATTTCTTAGCTTCAATGTCCCATATCTCGCGAACGGAATGACCGAACCCAAAAATTCCTGTTGTAACTGAAAGTAGAAACTCGCCCGATTACAACGGTATGTGTATTTTTTCCCTAGGGCATTCTGGTTAAGCGTTTGGAGCAGCAGATTTTCGAAAAATTTTTTGCCTTCTCAACCATTTCTTGGCTTCAAACTCCCATATCTAGCGAACGGATTGACCTAACCCAAAAAATCCTATTGCATCTGAAAGTAGAAACTCGCCCGATTACAACGGTATGTGTATTTTTTCCCTAGGTAATTCTGGTTAAGCGTTTGAAGCAGCAGAATTGCGAAAAATTTTATGCCTTCTCAACCATTTCTTGGCTTCAAACTCCCATATCTCGCGAACGGATTGACCTAACCCAAAAATTCCTGTTGCGTCTGAAAGTAGAAACTCGCCCGGTTACAACGGTATGTGTATTATTTCCTTAGGGCATTCTGGTTAAGCGTTTGGAGCAGCAGAATTGCGAAAAATTTTTTGCCTACTCAACCATTTCTTAGCTTCAAACTCTCATATCTCGCGAACGGATTGTCCTAACCCAAAAATGCCTATTGCATTTGAAAGTAGAAACGCGCCCGATTACAACGGTACGTGTATTTTTCCCCTAGGGCATTCTGGTTAAGTGATTGGAGCAGCAGAATTGCGAAAAATTTTTTGCCTTCTCAACCATTCCTTGGCTTCAAACTCCCATATCTCGCGAACGGATTGACCAAACCTAAAAATTCCTGTTGCTTGTGAAAGTAGAAACTCGCCCGATTACAACGGTATGCGTATTTTTCCCCTAGGGCATTCTGGTTAAGCGTTTGGAGCAGCAGAATTGCGAAAAATTTTATGCCTTCTCAACCATTTCTTGGCTTCAAACTCCCATATCTCGCGAACGGATTGACCTAACCCAAAAATTCCTATTGCATCTGAAAGTAGAAACTCGCCCGATTACAACGGTATGTGTATTTTTTCCCTAGGGCATTCTGGTTAAGCGTTTGGAGCAGCAGAATTGCGAAAAATTTTTTGCCTTCTCAACCATTTCTTGGCTTCAAACTCCCATATCTCGCGAACGGATTGACCTAACCCAAAAAATCCTATTGCATCTGAAAGTAGAAACTCGCCCGATTACAACGGTATGTGTATTTTTTCCCTAGGTAATTCTCGTTAAGCGTTTGGAGCATCAGAATTGCGAAAAATTTTTTGCCTTCTCAACCATTTCTTGGCTTCAAACTCCCATATCTCGCGAACGGGTTGACCTAACCCAGAAATTCCTGTTGCGTCTGAAAGTAGAAACTCGCCCGGTTACAACGGTATGCGTATTTTTTCCCTAGGGCATTCTGGTTGAGCGTTTCGAGCAGCAGAATTGCGAAAAATTTTTTGCCTTCTCAACCATTTCTTGGCTTCAAACTCCCATATCTCGCGAACGGATTGACCAAACCTAAAAATTCCTGTTGCTTGTGAAAGTAGAAACTCGCCCGATTACAACGGTATGCGTATTTTTTCCCTAGGCCATTCTGGTTAAGCATTTGGAGCAGCAGAATTGCGAAAAATTTGTTGTCTTCTCAACCATTTCTTAGCTTCAAACTCTCATATCTCGCGAACGGATTGTCCTAACCCAAATATTCCTATTGCATTTGAAAGTAGAAACTCGCCCGATTACAACGGTACGTGTATTTTTCCCCTAGGCCATTCTGGTTAAGTGATTGGAGCAGCAGAAGTGCGAAAAATTTGTTGTCTTGTCAACCATTTCTTAGCTTCAATGTCCCATATCTCACGAACGGATTGACCTAACCAAAAAATTCCTGTTGCGTCTGAAAGTAGAAACTCGCCCGATTACAACGGTATGTGTATTTTTTCCCTAGGAAATTCTGGTTAAGCGTTTGAAGCAGCAGAATTGCGAAAAATTTTATGCCTTCTCAACCATTTCTTGGCTTCAAACTCCCATATCTCGCGAACGGATTGACCTAACCCAAAAATTCCTGTTGCGTCTGAAAGTAGAAACTCGCCCGGTTACAACGGTATGTGTATTATTTCCCTAGGGCATTCTGGTTAAGCGTTTGGAGCAGCAGAATTGCGAAAAATTTTTTGCCTACTCAACCATTTCTTAGCTTCAAACTCTCATATCTCGCGAACGGATTGTCCTAACCCAAAAATTCCTATTGCATTTGAAAGTAGAAACGCGCCCGATTACAACGGTGCGTGTATTTTTCCCCTAGGGCATTCTGGTTAAGTGATTGGAGCAGCAGAATTGCGAAAAATTTTTTGCCTTCTCAACCATTCCTTGGCTTCAAACTCCCATATCTCGCCAACGGATTGACCAAACCCAAAAATTCCTGTTGCTTGTGAAAGTAGAAACTCGCCCGATTACAACGGTATGCGTATTTTTTCCCTAGGCCATTCTGGTTAAGCGTTTGGAGCAGTAGAATTGCGAAAATATTTGTGCCTACTCAACCATTTCTTGGCTTCAACCTCCCATATCTCGCGAACGGATTGACCTAACCCAAAAATTCCTATTGCATTTGAAAGTGGAAACTCGCCCGATTACAACGGTATGTGTATTTTTTCCCTAGCCCATTCTGGTTAAGCGTTTGGAGCAACAGAATTGCAAAAAATTTGTTGTCTTCTCAACCATTTCTTAGCTTCAAAGTCCCAAATCTCGCGAACGGATTGACCAAACCCAAAAATTCCTGTTGCTTGTGAAAGTAGAACCTCGCCCGATTACAGCGGTAAGCGTATTTTTTCCCTGGGCCATTCTGGTTAAGCGTTTGGAGCAGCAGAATTGCGAAAAATTTTTTACCTACTCAACCATTTCTTAGCTTCAATGTCCCATATCTCGCGAACGGAATGACCGAACCCAAAAATTCCTGTTGTAACTGAAAGTAGAAACTCGCCCGATTACAACGGTATGTGTATTTTTTCCCTAGGTAATTCTGGTTAAGCGTTTGAAGCAGCAGAATTGCGAAAAATTTTATGCTTTCTCAACCATTTCTTGGCTTCAAACTCCCATATCTCGCGAACGGATTGACCTAACCCAAAAATTCCTGTTGCGTCTGAAAGTAGAAACTCGCCCGGTTACAACGGTATGTGTATTATTTCCCTAGGGCATTCTGGTTAAGCGTTTGGAGCAGCAGAATTGCGAAAAATTTTTTGCCTACTCAACCATTTCTTAGCTTCAAACTCTCATATCTCGCGAACGGATTGTCCTAACCCAAAAATGCCTATTGCATTTGAAAGTAGAAACGCGCCCGATTACATCGGTACGTGTATTTTTCCCCTAGGGCATTCTGGTTAAGTGATTGGAGCAGCAGAATTGCGAAAAATTTTTTGCCTTCTCAACCATTCCTTGGCTTCAAACTCCCATATCTCGCGAACGGATTGACCAAACCTAAAAATTCCTGTTGCTTGTGAAAGTAGAAACTCGCCCGATTACAACGGTATGCGTATTTTTCCCCTAGGGCATTCTGGTTAAGCGTTTGGAGCAGCAGAATTGCGAAAAATTTTATGCCTTCTCAACCATTTCTTGGCTTCAAATTCCATATCTCGCGAACGGATTGACCTAACCCAAAAATTCCTATTGCATCTGAAAGTAGAAACTCGCCCGATTACAACGGTATGTGTATTTTTTCCCTAGGGCATTCTGGTTAAGCGTTTGGAGCAGCAGAATTGCGAAAAATTTGTTGCCTTCTCAACCATTTCTTGGCTTCAAACTCCCATATCTCGCGAACGGGTTGACCTAACCCAGAAATTCCTGTTGCGTCTGAAAGTAGAAACTCGCCCGGTTACAACGGTATGCGTATTTTTTCCCTAGGGCATTCTGGTTGAGCGTTTCGAGCAGCAGAATTGCGAAAAATTTTTTGCCTTCTCAACCATTTCTTGGCTTCAAACTCCCATATCTCGCGAACGGATTGACCAAACCTAAAAATTCCTGTTGCTTGTGAAAGTAGAAACTCGCCCGATTACAACGGTATGCGTATTTTTTCCCTAGGCCATTCTGGTTAAGCGTTTGGAGCAGCAGAATTGCGAAAAATTTGTTGTCTTCTCAACCATTTCTTAGCTTCAAACTCTCATATCTCGCGAACGGGTTGTCCTAACCCAAAAATTCCTATTGCATTTGAAAGAAGAAACTCGCCAGATTACAACGGTACGTGTATTTTTCCCCTAGGGCATTCTGGTTAAGCGATTGGAGCAGCAGAAGTGCGAAAAATTTGGTGTCTTGTCAACCATATCTTAGCTTCAAAGTCCCATATCTCGCGAACAGATTTACCGAACCCAAAAATTCCTATTGTACCTGAAAGTAGAAACTCGCCCGATTACAACGGTATTTGTATTTTTTCTCTAGGGCAATCTGGTTAAGCGTTTGGAGCAGCAGAATTGCGAAAAATTTTATGCCTTCTCAACCATTTCTTGGCTTCTAACACCCATATCTCGCGAACGGGTTGACCTAACCCAGAAATTCCTGTTGCGTCTGAAAGTAGAAACACGCCCGGTTACAACGGTATGCGTATTTTTTCCCTAGGCCATTCTGGTTAAGCGTTTGGAGCAGCAGAGTTGCGAAAAATTTGTTGTCTTCTCGACCATTTTTTAGCTTCAAAGTCCCATATCTCGCGAACGGATTGACCAAACCCAAAAATTCCTTCTGCATTTGAAAGTAGAAACTCGCCAGATTACAACGGTATGTGTATTTTTCCCCTAGGGCATTCTGGTTAAGCGATTGGAGCAGCAGAAGTGCGAAAAATTTGTTGTCTTGTCAACCATATCTTAGCTTCAAAGTCCCATATCTCGCGAACAGATTTACCGAACCCAAAAATTCCTATTGTACCTGAAAGTAGAAACTCGCCCGATTACAACGGTATTTGTATTTTTTCTCTAGGGCAATCTGGTTAAGCGTTTGGAGCAGCAGAATTGCGAAAAAGTTTATGCCTTCCCAACCATTTCTTGGCTTCTAACACCCATATCTCGCGAACGGGTTGACCTAACCCAGAAATTCCTGTTGCGTCTGAAAGTAGAAACTCGCCCGGTTACAACGGTATGCGTATTTTTTCCCTAGGCCATTCTGGTTAAGCGTTTGGAGCAGCAGAATTGCGAAAAATTTGTTGTCTTCTCGACCATTTTTTAGCTTCAAAGTCCCATATCTCGCGAACGGATTGACCAAACCCAAAAATTCCTTCTGCGTCTGAAAGTAGAAACTCGCCCGATTACAACGGTATGCGTATTTTTTCCCTAGGCCATTCTGGTTAAGCGTTTGGAGCAGCAGAATTGCGAAAAATTTGTAGTCTTCTCAAGCATTTCTTAGTTTCAAACTCTCATATCTCGCGAACGGATTGACCTAACCCAAAAATTCCTGTTGTGTCTGAAAGTAGAAACTCGCCCGATTACAACGGTATTTGTATTTTTTCCCTAGGGCATTCTGGTTAAGCGTTTGGAGCAGCAGAAATGCGAAAAATTTTTTGCCTTCTCAACCATTTCTTGGCTTCAAAGTCCCATATCTCGCGAACGGATTGACCTAACCCAAAAATTCCTACTGCATCTAAAAGTAGAAACTCGCCCGATTACAACGGTATGTGTATTTTTCCCTAGGGTATTCTGGTTAAGCGTTTGGAGCAGCAGAATTACGAAAAATTTTTTGCCTTCTCAACCATTTCTTGGCTTCAAACTCCCATATCTCGCGAACGGATTGACCTAACCCAAAAATTCCTGTTGCGTCTGAAAGTAGAAACTCGCCCGATTACAACCGTATGTGTATTTTTCCCTAGGACATTCTGGTTAAGCGTTTGGAGCAACAGAATTGCAAAAAATTTGTTGTCTTCTCAACCATTTCTTAGCTTCAAAGTCCCATATCTCGCGAACGGATTGACCAAACCCAAAAATTCCTGTTGCTTGTGAAAGTAGAAACTCGCCCGATTACAGCGGTATGCGTATTTTTTCCCTGGGCCATTCTGGTTAAGCGTTTGGAGCTGCAGAATTGCGAAAAATTTTTTGCCTACTCAACCATTTCTTAGCTTCAAACTCTCATATCTCGCGAACGGATTGTCCTAACCCAAAAATTCCTATTGCATTTGAAAGTAGAAACTCGCCCGATTACAACGGTACGTGTATTTTACCCCTAGGGCATTCTGGTTAAACGATTGGAGCAGCAGAAGTGCGAAAAATTTGCTGTCTTGTCAACCATTTCTTAGCTTCAATGTCCCATATCTCGCGAACGGATTGACCGAACCCAAAAATTCCTGTTGTAACTGAAAGTAGAAACTCGCCCGATTACAACGGTATGCGTATTTTTTCCCTAGGCCATTCTGGTTAAGCGTTTGTAGCAGCAGATTTGCGAAAAATTTGTTGTCTTCTCAACCATTTCTTAGCTTCAAACACTCATATCTCGCGAACGGATTGACCTAACCCAAAAATTCCTGTTGTAACTGAAAGTAGAAACTCGCCCGATTACAACGGTATGTGTATTTTTTCCCTAGGGCATTCTGGTTAAGCGTTCGGAGCAGCAGATTTTCGAAAAATTTTTTGCCTTCTCAACCATTTCTTGGCTTCAAACTCCCATATCTCGCGAACGGTTTGACCTAACCCAAAAAATCCTATTGCATCTGAAAGTAGAAACTCGCCCGATTACAACGGTATGTGTATTTTTTCCCTAGGGCATTCTGGTTAAGCGTTTGGAGCAGCAGAATTGCGAAAAATGTTTTGCCTTCTCAACCATTTCTTGGCTTCAAACTCCCATATCTCTCGAACGGATTGACCTAACCCAAAAATTCCTGTTGCGTCTGAAAGTAGAAACTCGCCCGATTACAACGGTATGTGTATTTTTTCCCTAGGTAATTCTGGTTAAGCGTTTGGAGCAGCAGAATTGCGAAAAATTTTATGCCTTCTCAACCATTTCTTGGCTTCAAACTCCCATATCTCGCGAACGGATTGACCTAACCCAAAAATTCCTGTTGCGTCTGAAAGTAGAAACTCGCCCGGTTACAACGGTATGTGTATTATTTCCCTAGGGCATTCTGGTTAAGCGTTTGGAGCAGCAGAATTGCGAAAAATGTTTTGCCTTCTCAACCATTTCTTGGCTTCAAACTCCCATATCTCTCGAACGGATTGACCTAACCCAAAAATTCCTGTTGCGTCTGAAAGTAGAAACTCGCCCGATTACAACGGTATGTGTATTTTACCCCTAGGGCATTCTGGTTAAACGATTGGAGCAGCAGAAGTGCGAAAAATTTGCTGTCTTGTCAACCGTTTCTTAGCTTCAATGTCCCATATCTCGCGAACGGATTGACCGAACCCAAAAATTCCTATTGTAACTGAAAGTAGAAACACGCCCGATTACAACGGTATGCGTATTTTTTCCCTAGGCCATTCTGGTTAAGCGTTTGTAGCAGCAGATTTGCGAAAAATTTGTTGTCTTCTCAACCATTTCTTAGCTTCAAACACTCATATCTCGCGAACGGATTGACCTAACCCAAAAATTCCTGTTGTAACTGAAAGTAGAAACTCGCCCGATTACAACGGTATGTGTATTTTTTCCCTAGGGCATTCTGGTTAAGCGTTTGGAGCAGCAGATTTTCGAAAAATTTTTTGCCTTCTCAACCATTTCTTGGCTTCAAACTCCCATATCTCGCGAACGGATTGACCTAACCCAAAAAATCCTATTGCATCTGAAAGTAGAAACTCGCCCGATTACAACGGTATGTGTATTTTTTCCCTAGGGCATTCTGGTTAAGCGTTTGGAGCAGCAGAATTGCGAAAAATGTTTTGCCTTCTCAACCATTTCTTGGCTTCAAACTCCCATATCTCTCGTACGGATTGACCTAACCCAAAAATTCCTGTTGCGTCTGAAAGTAGAAACTCGCCCGATTACAACGGTATGTGTATTTTTTCCCTAGGTAATTCTGGTTAAGCGTTTGGAGCAGCAGAATTGCGAAAAATTTTATGCCTTCTCAACCATTTCTTGGCTTCAAACTCCCATATCTCGCGAACGGATTGACCTAACCCTAAAATTCCTGTTGCGTCTGAAAGTAGAAACTCGCCCGATTACAACGGTATGTGTATTTTTTCCCTAGGGCATTCTGGTTAAGCATTTGGAGCAGCAGAATTGCGAAAAATGTTTTGCCTTCTCAACCATTTCTTGGCTTCAAACTCCCATACCTCTCGTACGGATTGACCTAACCCAAAAATTCCTGTTGCGTCTGAAAGTAGAAACTCGCCCGATTACAACGGTATGTGTATTTTTTCCCTAGGTAATTCTGGTTAAGCGTTTGGAGCAGCAGAATTGCGAAAAATTTTATGCCTTCTCAACCATTTCTTGGCTTCAAACTCCCATATCTCGCGAACGGATTGACCTATCCCTAAAATTCCTGTTGCGTCTGAAAGTAGAAACTCGCCCGGTTACAACGGTATGTGTATTATTTCCCTAGGGCATTCTGGTTAAGCGTTTGGAGCAGCAGAATTGCGAAAAATTTTTTGCCTACTCAACCATTTCTTAGCTTCAAACTCTCATATCTCGCGAACGGATTGTCCTAACCCAAAAATTCCTATTGCATTTGAAAGTAGAAACGCGCCCGATTACAACGGTACGTGTATTTTTCCCCTAGGGCATTCTGGTTAAGTGATTGGAGCAGCAGAATTGCGAAAAATTTTTTGCCTTCTCAACCATTCCTTGGCTTCAAACTCCCATATCTCGCGAACGGATTGACCAAACCTAAAAATTCCTGTTGCTTGTGAAAGTAGAAACTCGCCCGATTACAACGGTATGCGTATTTTTTCCCTAGGCCATTCTGGTTAAGCGTTTGGAGCAGTAGAATTGCGAAAAAATTTTTGCCTACTCAACCATATCTTAGCTTCAAACTCTCATATCTCGCGAACGGATTGTCCTAACCCAAAAATTCCTATTGCATTTAAAAGTAGAAACTCGCCCGATTACAACGGTACGTGTATTTTTCCTCTAGGGCATTCTGGTTAAGCGTTTGGAGCAGCAGAATTGCGAAAAATTTGTTGTCTTGTCTACCATTTCTTGGCTTCAAAGTCCCATATCTCGCGAACGGATTGACCTAACCCAAAAATTCCTGTTGCGTCTGAAAGTAGAAACTCGCCCGATTACAACGGTACGTGTATTTTTCCCCTAGGGCATTCTGGTTAAGCGTTTGGAGCAGCAGAATTGCGAAAAATTTTATGCCTTCTCAACCATTTCTTGGCTTCAAACTCCCATATCTCGCGAACGGATTGACCTAACAAAAAAATTCCTATTGCATCTGAAAGTAGAAACTCGCCCGATTACAACGGTATGTGTATTTTTTCCCCAGGGCATTCTGGTTAAGCGTTTGGAGCAGCAGAATTGCGAAAAATTTTTTCCCTTCTCAACCATTTCTTGGCTTCAAACTCCCATATCTCGCGAACGGATTGACCTAACCCAAAAATTCCTATTGCATCTGAAAGTAGAAACTCGCCCGATTACAACGGTATGTGTATTTTTTCCCCAGGGCATTCTGGTTAAGCGTTTGGAGCAGCAGAATTGCGAAAAATTTTTTGCCTACTCAACCATTTCTTAGCATCAAACTCTCATATCTCGCGAACGGATTGTCCTAACCCAAAAATTCCTATTGCATTTGAAAGTAGAAACGCGCCCGATTACAACGGTACGTGTATTTTTCCCCTAGGGCATTCTGGTTAAGTGATTGGAGCAGCAGAATTGCGAAAAATTTTTTGCCTTCTCAACCATTCCTTGGCTTCAAACTCCCATATCTCGCGAACGGATTGACCAAACCTAAAAATTCCTGTTGCTTGTGAAAGTAGAAACTCGCCCGATTACAACGGTATGCGTATTTTTTCCTTAGGGCATTCTGGTTAAGCGTTTGGAGCAGCAGAATTGCGAAAAATTTGTTGTCTTGTCAACCATTTCTTAGCTTCAAAGTCCCATATCTCGCGAACGGATTGACCTAACCCAAAAATTCCTGTTGC
Organism: Ptiloglossa arizonensis; assembly: GCF_051014685.1. Taxonomy (NCBI): domain Eukaryota; kingdom Metazoa; phylum Arthropoda; class Insecta; order Hymenoptera; family Colletidae; genus Ptiloglossa; species Ptiloglossa arizonensis. Next base: position 405,110 of record NW_027478749.1, on the reverse strand, counting down.
GTCTGAAAGTAGAAACTCGCCCGATTACAACGGTACGTGTATTTTTCCCCTAGGGCATTCTGGATAAGCGTTTGGAGCAGCAGAAATGCGAAAAATTTTTTGCCTTCTCAACCATTTCTTGGCTTCAAACTCCCATATCTCGCGAACGGATTGACTTAACCGAAAAATTCCTATTGCGTCTGAAAGTAGAAACTCGCCCGATTACAACGGTACGTGTATTTTTCCCCTAGGGCATTCTGGTTAAGCGATTGGAGCAGCAGAAGTGCGAAAAATTTGTTGTCTTGTCAACCATTTCTTAGCTTCAAAGTCCCATATCTCGCGAACGGATCGACCGAACCCAAAAATTCCTATTGTAACTGAAAGTAGAAACTCGCCCGATTACAACGGTATGCGTATTTTTCCCCTAGGCCATTCTGGTTAAGCGTTTGGAGCAGCAGATTTACGAAAAATTTTTTGCCTTCTCAACCATTTTTTGGCTTCAAAGTCCCATATCTCGCGAACGGATTGACCTAACCCAAAAATTCCTGTTGCGTCTGAAAGTAGAAACTCGCCCGATTACAACGGTATGTGTATTTTTTCCCTAGCCCATTCTGGTTAAGCGTTTGGAGCAGCAGAAATGCGAAAAATTTGTTGTCTTGTCAACCATTTCTTAGCTTCAAAGTCCCATATCTCGCGAACGGATTGACCAGACCCAAAAATTCCTATTGTAACTGAAAGTAGAAACTCGCCCGATTACAACGGTATGCGTATTTTTTCCCTAGGCCATTCTGGTTAAGCGTTTGGAGCAGCAGAATTGTGAACAATTTTTTGCCTTCTCTACCATTTGTTGGCTTCAAACTCCCATATCTCGCGAACGGATTGACCTAACCCAAAACTTCCTATTGCATCTGAAACTAGAAACTCGCCCGACTACAGCGGTAGGTGTATTTTTTCCCAAGGCCTTTCTGGTTAAGCGTTTGGAGCAGCAGAATTGTGAAAACTTTTTGCCTTCTCTACCATTTCTTGGCTTCAAACTCTCATATCTCGCGAACAGATTGTCCTAACCCAAAAATTCCTATTGCATTTGAAAGCAGAAACTCGCCCGAATACAATGGTACGTGTATTTTTCCCCTAGGCCATTCTGGTTAAGCGATTGGAGCAGCAGAAGTGCGAAAAATTTGTTGTCTTGTCAACCATTTCTTAGCTTCAAAGTCCCATATCTCGCGAACGGATAGACCAAACCCAAAAATTCCTGCTGCGTCTGAAAGTAGAAACTCGCCCGATTACAACGGTATGCGTATTTTTTCCCTAGGCCATTCTGGTTAAGCGTTTGGAGCTGCAGAATTGCGAAAAATTTTTTGCCTTCTCAACCATTTCTTAGCTTCAAACTCTCATATCTCGCGAACAGATTGTCCTAACCCAAAAATTCCTATTGCATTTGAAAGTAGAAACTCGCCCGAATACAATGGTACGTGTATTTTTCCCCTAGGCCATTCTGGTTAAGCGATTGGAGCAGCAGAAGTGCGAAAAATTTGTTGTCTTGTCAACCATTTCTTAGCTTCAAAGTCCCATATCTCGCGAACAGATTGAGCAGACCCAAAAATTCCAATTGTAACTGAAAGTAGAAACTCGCCCTATTACAACGGTATGTGTATTTTTTCCCTAGGCCATTCTGGTTAAGCGTTTGAAGCAGCAGAAATGCGAAAAATTGTATGCCTTCTCAACCATTTCTTGGCTTCAAACTCCCATATCTCGCGAACGGATTGACCGAACCCAAAATTTCCTGTTGATTGTGAAAGTAGAAACTCTCCCGATTACAACGTTATGTGTATTTTTTCCCTAGCCCCTTCTGGTTAAGCGTTTGGAGCAGCAGAATTGCGAAAAATTTGTTGCCTTCTCAACCATTTCTTAGCTTCAAAGTCCCATATCTCGCGAACGGGTAGACCAAACCCAAAAATTCCTGCTGCGTCTGAAAGTAGAAACTCGCCCGATTACAACGGTATGCGTTTTTTTTTCCCTAGGCCATTCTGGTTAAGCGTTTGGAGCAGCAGAATTGCGAAAAATTTTTTGCCTTCTCAACCATTTCTTAGCTTCAAACTCTCATATCTCGCGAACGGATTGTCCTAACCCAAAAATTCCTATTGCATTTGAAAGTAGAAACTCGCCCGAATACAATGGTACGTGTATTTTTCCCCTAGGCCATTCTGGTTAAGCGATTGGAGCAGCAGAAGTGCGAAAAATTTGTTGTCTTGTCAACCATTTCTTAGCTTCAAAGTCCCATATCTCGCGAACGGATTGACCGAACCCAAAAATTCCTATTGTAACTGAAAGTAGAAACTCGCCCGATTACAACGGTATGCGTATTTTTCCCCTAGGCCATTCTGGTTAAGCGTTTGGAGCAGCAGATTTACGAATAATTTTTTGCCTTCTCAACCATTTCTTGGCTTCAAACTCCCATATCTCGCGAACGGATTGACCTAACAAAAAAATTCCTATTGCATCTGAAAGTAGAAACTCGCCCGATTACAACGGTATGTGTATTTTTTCCCCAGGGCATTCTGGTTAAGCGTTTGGAGCAGCAGAATTGCGAAAAATTTTTTCCCTTCTCAACCATTTCTTGGCTTCAAACTCCCATATCTCGCGAACGGATTGACCTAACCCAAAAATTCCTGTTGCGTCTGAAAGTAGAAACTCGCCCGATTACAACGGTATGTGTATTTTTTCCCTAGGTAATTCTGGTTAAGCGTTTGGAGCAGCAGAATTGCGAAAAATTTTTTGCCTACTCAACCATTTCTTAGCATCAAACTCTCATATCTCGCGAACGGATTGTCCTAACCCAAAAATTCCTATTGCATTTGAAAGTAGAAACGCGCCCGATTACAACGGTACGTGTATTTTTCCCCTAGGGCATTCTGGTTAAGTGATTGGAGCAGCAGAATTGCGAAAAATTTTTTGCCTTCTCAACCATTCCTTGGCTTCAAACTCCCATATCTCGCGAACGGATTGACCAAACCTAAAAATTCCTGTTGCTTGTGAAAGTAGAAACTCGCCCGATTACAACGGTATGCGTATTTTTTCCTTAGGGCATTCTGGTTAAGCGTTTGGAGCAGCAGAATTGCGAAAAATTTGTTGTCTTGTCAACCATTTCTTAGCTTCAAAGTCCCATATCTCGCGAACGGATTGACCTAACCCAAAAATTCCTGTTGCGTCTGAAAGTAGAAACTCGCCCGATTACAACGGTATGTGTATTTTTTCCCTAGGCCATTCTGGTTAAGCGTTTGAAGCAGCAGAATTGCGAAAAATTTTTTGCCTTCTCAACCATTTCTTGGCTTCAAACTCCCATATCTCGCGAACGGATTGACCTAACCTAAAAATTCCTATTGCATCTGAAAGTAGAACCTCGCCCGATTACAACGGTATGTGTATTTTTTCCCTAGGCCATTCTGGTTAAGCGTTTGGAGCAGCAGAATTGTGAACAATTTTTTGCCTTCTCTACCATTTCTTGGCTTCAAACTCTCATATCTCGCGAACAGATTGTCCTAACCCAAAAATTCCTATTGCATTTGAAAGTAGAAACTCGCCCGAATACAATGGTACGTGTATTTTTCCCCTAGGCCATTCTGGTTAAGCGATTGGAGCAGCAGAAGTGCGAAAAATTTGTTGTCTTGTCAACCATTTCTTAGCTTCAAAGTCCCATATCTCGCGAACGGATAGACCAAACCCAAAAATTCCTGCTGCGTCTGAAAGTAGAAACTCGCCCGATTACAACGGTATGCGTATTTTTTCCCTAGGCCATTCTGGTTAAGCGTTTGGAGCTGCAGAATTGCGAAAAATTTTTTGCCTTCTCAACCATTTCTTAGCTTCAAACTCTCATATCTCGCGAACAGATTGTCCTAACCCAAAAATTCCTATTGCATTTGAAAGTAGAAACTCGCCCGAATACAATGGTACGTGTATTTTTCCCCTAGGCCATTCTGGTTAAGCGATTGGAGCAGCAGAAGTGCGAAAAATTTGTTGTCTTGTCAACCATTTCTTAGCTTCAAAGTCCCATATCTCGCGAACAGATTGAGCAGACCCAAAAATTCCTGTTGCGTCTGAAAGTAGAAACTCGCCCGATTACAACGGTATGTGTATTTTTTCCATAGCCCATTCTGGTTAAGCGTTTGGAGCAGCAGAAATGCGAAAAATTTGTTGTCTTGTCAACCATTTCTTAGCTTCAAAGTCCCATATCTCGCGAACGGATTGACCAGACCCAAAAATTCCTATTGTAACTGAAAGTAGAAACTCGCCCGATTACAACGGTATGTGTATTTTTTCCCTAGGCCATTCTGGTTAAGCGTTTGAAGCAGCAGAATTGCGAAAAATTTTTTGCCTTCTCAACCATTTCTTGGCTTCAAACTCCCATATCTCGCGAACGGATTGACCTAACCTAAAAATTCCTATTGCATCTGAAAGTAGAACCTCGCCCGATTACAACGGTATGTGTATTTTTTCCCTAGGCCATTCTGGTTAAGCGTTTGGAGCAGCAGAATTGTGAACAATTTTTTGCCTTCTCTACCATTTCTTGGCTTCAAACTCCCATATCTCGCGAACGGATTGACCTAACCCAAAACTTCCTATTGCATCTGAAACTAGAAACTCGCCCGACTACAGCGGTAGGTGTATTTTTTCCCAAGGCCTTTCTGGTTAAGCGTTTGGAGCAGCAGAATTGTGAAAAATTTTTTGCCTTCTCTACCATTTCTTGGCTTCAAACTCTCATATCTCGCGAACAGATTGTCCTAACCCAAAAATTCCTATTGCATTTGAAAGTAGAAACTCGCCCGAATACAATGGTACGTGTATTTTTCCCCTAGGCCATTCTGGTTAAGCGATTGGAGCAGCAGAAGTGCGAAAAATTTGTTGTCTTGTCAACCATTTCTTAGCTTCAAAGTCCCATATCTCGCGAACGGATAGACCAAACCCAAAAATTCCTGCTGCGTCTGAAAGTAGAAACTCGCCCGATTACAACGGTATGCGTATTTTTTCCCTAGGCCATTCTGGTTAAGCGTTTGGAGCTGCAGAATTGCGAAAATTTTTTGCCTTCTCAACCATTTCTTAGCTTCAAACTCTCATATCTCGCGAACAGATTGTCCTAACCCAAAAATTCCTATTGCATTTGAAAGTAGAAACTCGCCCGAATACAATGGTACGTGTATTTTTCCCCTAGGCCATTCTGGTTAAGCGATTGGAGCAGCAGAAGTGCGAAAAATTTGTTGTCTTGTCAACCATTTCTTAGCTTCAAAGTCCATATCTCGCGAACAGATTGAGCAGACCCAAAAATTCCAATTGTAACTGAAAGTAGAAACTCGCCCGATTACAACTGTATGTGTATTTTTTTCCCTAGGCCATTCTGGTTAAGCGTTTGAAGCAGCAGAAATGCGAAAAATTGTATGCCTTCTCAACCATTTCTTGGCTTCAAACTCCCATATCTCGCGAACGGATTGACCGAACCCAAAAATTCCTGTTGATTGTGAAAGTAGAAACTCTCCCGATTACAACGTTATGTGTATTTTTTCCCTAGCCCCGTCTGGTTATGCGTTTGGAGCAGCAGAATTGCGAAAAATTTGTTGTCTTCTCAACCATTTCTTAGCTTCAAAGTCCCATACCTCGCGAACGGATAGACCAAACCCAAAAATTCCTGCTGCGTCTGAGAGTAGAAACTCGCCCGATTACAACGGTATGCGTATTTTTCCCCTAGGGCATTCTGATTAAGCGATTGGAGCAGCAGAAGTGCGAAAACTTTGTTGTCTTGTCAACCATTTCTTAGCTTCAAAGTCCCATATCTCGCGAACGGATTGACCGAACCCAAAAATTCCTATTGTAACTGAAAGTAGAAACTCGCCCGATTACAACGGTATGCGTATTTTTCCCCTAGGCCATTCTGGTTAAGCGTTTGGAGCAGCAGATTTACGAAAAATTTTTTGCCTTCACAAGCATTTTTTGGCTTGAAACTCCCATATCTCGCGAACGGGTTGACCTAACCCAAAAATTCCTGTTGCGTCTGAAAGTAGAAACTCGCTCGATTACAACGGTATGTGTATTTTTTCCCTAGCCCATTCTGGTTAAGCGTTTGGAGCAACAGAATTGCAAAAAATTTGTTGTCTTCTCAACCATTTCTTAGCTTCAAAGTCCCATATCTTGCGAACGGATTGACCAAACCCAAAAATTCCTGTTGCTTGTGAAAGTAGAAACTCGTCCGATTACAGCGGTATGCGTATTTTTTCCCTGGGCCATTCTGGTTAAGCGTTTGGAGCAGCAGAATTGCGAAAAATTTTTTGCCTTTTCAACCTTTTCTTAGCTTCAAACTCTCATATCTCGCGAACAGATTGTCCTAACCCAAAAATTCCTATTGCATTTGAAAGTAGAAACTCGCCCGAATACAATGGTACGTATATTTTTCCCCTAGGCCATTCTGGTTAAGCGATTGGAGCAGCAGAAGTGCGAAAAATTTGTTGTCTTGTCAACCATTTCTTAGCTTCAAAG